>NC_132975.1:13015000-13220000 GCF_047496725.1 Anoplolepis gracilipes
CTCAATAATAGTGAACATTTTATATTAAAAAAGAAAAGAATACCTTTTTTAAAATTGCAGTCCTCATACTATTACTCATAATGTCTGATAAGTTAATAAGACACTTGATTATATATTTGCTTTTATTTGGAATTATCTTCAATAGAAAAGTGACCAGCCGGTATTACCATAACCAAAATTGTGTGATGTAGTATCAGATTATTTATTCATATATAAGAAAAATTATAAATATTAATATCACAAATCAGACAGAGTCGATGGTTGCACTAGTCGATTTTATTAAATACAATTATATATAATGTAAAAAATAAACTAATACAATAATATTACACAATTACATGTGTGCATGAATCCGGACTGAAGTATTCGCAACTTGCGAATCGCAAGGTGAAAATGCAAAACTCTAGATTCAGGACTACCAACATTTAAAAACAAATTCTCCAGTGTATACGAAAAGAAGCCAATCAGGATGACGAAATCTTTACTTTTGATTGGTCAATCAAACCCTACTCTGACGAGATATATTTGAATGAATGCAATACAAAATGAAATATTTATAATGACAATAAGACTGAGCACCTTTTTAATCTATCTTTGACATTATAAAAATTAGAAAAAAATTTTATAAACAAAGATTGACAAAATAATTAACAAAAATATAATTATAATTCAATAATTCCAGCAACAAAATATAATATAATTAATGAAACTATATTATTAATTAACGCCTAACATAATGTTAGATATAATAAAACTTATTAGAATGATATAAAAATTGTATTTAATAATAAATTTTTTTTGAAGTATATAACAACTTTATTTTCTAAGATACTACACAATACAATTCTTGCAAATAAAAATTATTAGGCGAGAATAAAAAATTTAGCAATAATTTTTTTAAAGAACATTCTTGCGTATCACTTCAAGTATCACTCATTCTTAGATATTTCAACTTTAAAAGATAAAAAAATTATTTTTATTAACATAAAAAAAATATAGATTACATTTTCATGTATATACTGTTACCATATACGTTTCAACGTAAGCAGTATTGATTAAAGCTATCGTTTTGCTCAAAGTTTAAATACATATCTACCTATGTAATATAATATATAGATATAATAATATATATGTATTAATTTTATTATATGACAATAATAATGATGATAAAGTTCTTTACAGAGGTAGGATATATAAATATTTTATTTTCGCGCCGTAGAAAAATTATAGCTACAAGTCTCAAATCTATAATAATGTCAATATATAGTCCATACAAAGACATATTAAGTTAATAATCTAAGGAAAGAGTAGCTAAAAAATTGTTATATAGAAAAATAATACAAAGGAAAGAAATACTGTGCAGATATAATACACTCTCCTGTCTAATCTCAAACCTCGTGGTCAATTAAATACGCATCTTTCCGGAAGGAATAACGCGGCGGATTGTGGCAAGGCAACAACCAAAATATTGGGTGGCTCTTACCACACACTTGGGACAAAAGTGTAAATGTTCGTGGTGTATTTTTATTGTGATAGCGCTGTTGTATACCTTGTACGCGTTCCACAATAGTTTCATCGCCCAAAATCGCTTGAAACTGATCCACCAGAATTGCTATGACAAACATACCAAACAATGCAGACTCCAAAACTAATATCACACAGTGTAAACTGCAATAGAAATCAATATATATATATATATATATAAGCTTATCATAGAGCAATTTTCATAGAGCATGTCTGTAGGTATACAGGTACATACATGCGATTTTGTTTGATTGCAATGTCATTATTGCATTGCGGGCAGTCATAAATCCATGATGCAATAACTAAAATAATAGCATATACAGCTAATGCACCAACATATACCAGAAACTGTATGAAGTATTTTTGATTCCTCTCGCCAACACAATTATTGATCCTAAAACAGTTCAATTATAAGAGTTTATTTAATAAATCAATAATATAATAAATCTTATCTAATACATATTGTAATGAAATTAATATTTATAAAGATTGTATTGATGCATAAATCTTTATATATTATTATTCCATTGTAAGGAGTTCATGGTTACCATGGACAATGATGATCCATTCTTCTGATGCAACGTTTGCAAATTCTACAATGGTGCGCTCTAGGTGGCCTATATGTTTCGCATCTAGTGCATACTGTCCAATCATCCTTTTCATCCCCCTCATGATCATCATTACTTCCAGAAACATGAATATCAGAAAAGTCCATTCTATTTTGCGGTAAAGGTACTATACCAGGATCACTACAGACAGCTTTCAAGTGTGCCATCATTAAAAGAAGTACAACAGTGTTGAATGCTACTATATGGAAGGGGCCCCATAAACTAGGAAAGAAAAAGAAAATAATGTTGTTAAACATAATATTTAAATGTAGATTATAAAGTCTGAAAAAATATTTTAAAAATACATAAATGTAGAAAGTGTAATAGTTCTAATTTAATTCTTTTTAATTGAAGGAGAAGAATATAAAATATATTAGGGTATATATTAAGGTTTTCAAATTATTCAAAAATGTTCTATATATTTTTTTTAATAAATCAAATTTAAGGATATGTATCGCATAAAGTATGACATAATATCATACGATTATTTGAAGTTATTTAAATATTAATTTTTTCTCTCTTGCTATAAAATTCGCTATACATACCTGTCTTGCATGGTATGTAACACGATCCATCGTACCACAACGTAATCGGCGTAAAACACCGCTATATAGGTAACGATAATGCATATGATGCCACAGGGATCCCTGACGAACATTTTTCGTTTTTGCTAACGGCAAATATCCCACCCGGCGCTTAATAATATCGCAGTTCCTCATCACGGTACACACAAATCTCATGTCATCCGTTTACTGCCGAACGGCTGCATTATATTAATCGTTCGACATTAATTCAGACATCTGTCAATGTTGATCGACGTGTATAACGCATAATCCGCGCAAAACCGTCCAGTCTACCGATTCAAACGGAAAATATGGTACGGAAATCTTGCTGTTCGAGTTTTAACGGCTCCGATCCTCCCTGGAATGAGGAACCGATTGGAAAGCCGAACTGTCAAACAGCACCGCTCACCGCTTTGTCTCTGTCACGGCGGAACAGCTGTGATAGAGACACTTGAGCAAGAGTCTAATTCACCATTTTTGTACCAACCTACGTTACATTGCAAAAGACGTAAAGCTCGTATCAGATTTCCCATTGAAGATTGAAAAATATTTTGACTAATCAGAACAAAAGGAACTAAAAAATTTCTTCCACCTGATTGGTCAAATTTCAATTTTCGATCTCAATCTTCAATGCAGTCTGATACGAGTTTAATAGAAGAATGATATTTGTCGACGAATCGTTATGTAATAATTTAGGTTGCGTTATTAGATTATAGAATTGTAGATAATTGAGAGAATTATAATCATCTATATTATTTTTATCATCTAATCATTTTTATCAATAATACGGTGAAACTAATCAGGCATGATATGGAATTTTCTATATCGATCGTTTTTATTGACTGATTCACATCAATGATGCCAGATTCGAAACACGTAACACGTCAAATTGTAATAGAATTGTAAAATATGCATGCCAAAGAAAACAGCGTACATATCCCAAGTAGCACATGTTCGTTTAATAAACGTTTCATAACGTTTTCTAAACGTATCTTTTCGTATTAGATACGTTTAGAAAACGTTTATAAAACGAACAGTGCTACCTGGGATGTGAGTGCCGTGTTTTGACTTTGCTTTAATTTCTGATAGTAAAAGAGAACAGATATAATACTGTTATCCTTTTTTAGAAAATATATAATATAAAAGAATTGTAAAAAAATATTTAACGATAGTACACGTATCAAAAAAAAACAGTGTTCTCTTTCGTCTTCGTTGTCAGCTTCGATCTTTTACACAATTCACGATAGAATATTATGTAATTTAATGAAAAAAAAGACTTTAATCTTTATATAATTTACTTTCTCTCAGATTTTCTGTTTCTTTCTAAATGATTTAACGTTATCATCAAATATATTTCGTTATTTAGGATTATATATAATAATTCTTGTACTATTACCAGAAATGTCAAATTTGAGACGCGCCAATGTGATCACATGTCACATGTCACATGTCACTGGGTGTCACATGTATGTACGTGATTTCATTACATCCTTTATCCTTGTATACTGGCGTCACCTGAATTCATTTTAGAATAGGTAGAACTACATAACCAGATCAATTTTTCGATGTCATGGTAAAACGATTAATTGATTCATGTCCGTACTAGATCTATATGGTAAATTTGAAAAGTACACAAAAATATACATACATGTAATAATTTTAATAATTTCCCTAATAGTATATACATATACAGAGCTGATACGTATACCTAATTTTATTATCCACAACATGCATTAAAATAAAAAAAAGATAACGCGTAGCTAAAATAATATATAATGAAATATATTAATAAACCCATAATATTTCCGTATACTTTTTATCGCAATTACATATGTATATGGATTTAGGACGGATATGAACCAACCGGTTATTTTATCAGTTATTGTTTTATCGTGACACCAAAAAATGGATCTGACCATATAGTTTCGCTCGTTCTAAAATGGATCCAGTTGGCGTTAGCGTACTGTAAGGGAAAAACGTCGTATTAGAAACTACAACGTGACTTCTTTTTGACAAAAGCAAGAATGAAACGAGAGAGGAGAGAGATGACAGAACTCTCGCGTGACTTTGCATGATTTTTATATTACGTACTCGGCCACAACAAACGTGGAATAAAGGAAATAAATGGAAAATAAAGATAAAAAGTGGCTTAAACGCAAATTAAAATGCGCGAGTCAAGCGGAAATATTGCGATCGCATCAACGAGATGACGATTTCGTGAAATATCTGAGACAAAAACTATCTGAGATATTGCAAAACTTTGGAGTACATAGAACGTTATTTCAATGCATTCAATCCGACATTCCGCTCAAATTAGTGTACTTTGTTTTCACGTCAGGGCTGGGGAATCAAACGTTGGGTGAAGAATACACCGGCATAGTACAAGCTAATCTAGAGACGCACAAAGTTCCAACATTAACTGTATGTTTCAATGGAAAAGTTTACATATTCTCTGTGAGAGATTTTAATTAAATTCTAAATTCTCTTTCTTATTAAGATTAGAGTGCTGGCTGCGATTTTGGAATGCCTCGGAGAAAGAATATTACTTAAATTGTTAGGACAATGTCAAGCGTACGTGAATCGTCCACATAGCCAGTTAACACCTACAGCGATAACATTTTTTAATACTTTCCTGTCCAAATTATGCACAATGATACCTGTAATTGTATTATTTCACAAAGGAATATTTTACATATATGGTAGATACTATAGTCTGGGTAGAAGAATTGCAGGATTAGATCATACAAAGGTAAAGTCTAAAAGTTTGCAATATCATAATTTATTATTCTTATATATATGGAATGATTTAAAGGTATATGGCTCTCGACCAATTGATACTGTCAGCTGGGGATTAAGGCTGTTAGGAATTGCTACTTTAATTCAATGTCTATTAAGAACTTGGCAGTGTAACAAGATGCAAGACACTACAATCACAAATATATCTAATACAAAATGTATTAGTCACAGTTGTCAATTGTGTCTTGAAGCGACAGCAACAACTGCAACATTATGTGGTCATTTGTTTTGTTGGACCTGCCTCAGTGAATGGTTACGTGTCAAACCACAATGTCCATACTGCAGAGAATATGTACCACCATCGAGAATTGTACATATAATGAATCTATAATTTTCTGTGATAATTGATTGTACTCTTTGAATATATATATATATACACAAAAATGTAAAGAGCTTTAACTATATTATTTTTAAAATAAACTTAAAACAAATGCATTTTGATCTTTATAATTTATCATTATTTCATTAAGAAGTTATTTTACTTATCTGTTTTTCTTTACATTTATTAAAATATCTTAAAATATATTTTAAATTAAAAAATTTTTTATTCTAATAAAATTTTCTATTTTCTTTTGTAAATTTATGCAGATATTGATGATCAATTAATAAAAATTAATACTAATTCTATATATATATATATATATATATATATATATATATATATATATATATGAAAAGAGCTAAAACTCTATTAATATATTCTATATACATGTACAAAAATATTGAGTTTATTCTATTATCTGCATACAGTGTGTTGTATATAACAATTTTTGAGAAAAACAATAATGTACAATTACATATCTTATTTTCGTATTATAAATTTCCGATTATAAAATTGTCAATTGAACTCAAGTATTATTAACAATATAGTCAGTTTTCTTTATTCTAAGTTTTCTATATTTAATCAACTTTTTCTCTTATGTTGACACTTTAGTGACAAATGAAAGTATCAGCACTATATTAAATTACAAAAAGTGATTGAAAACAACTATATATTTTCTAGTTTTGGTTATTAGAAAAAGAATTAAGATTAAAAGAAAACCTTTAAAATGCTTAGATTCTTCTGAATTTTAGAATAAAGAAAGTTGACTGTAAATTCACATTCTTAGAAAATTAATAACAATATTAGTAACAATATTTCAGTCACTAGGATGTGCGTTGAGTCGAAGTCATTCCAACAATATTTCCAAGATATTGACTAATGCCACTTGCCTCGGCCTTCAATCGAAATCCATGAGGTCCATAAGCTTTACAAAATATATTTCGGAGGCAACGTAATCGTTCTCTACGTCTAAAGTAAAACATTTTAATGTAATCGCATATATATATATATAAAATTAACATAAAAAATTTATATTGAAAACTCACTGTATAGACGATACATAAGCAACAACTTCGTCGTCATTTGTGTTCACATTTCCTTGTAATGTGCGTGGAGTTGTGCAAGCTGCACATGAAGGCTTACAATCTAAATCAGGAATTAATAGATTGTCCATATGAGCAGCATTAGCAGACGTGGAACCGCACAGACTACCTGTCCCTGTTACCAGCTGCCACGAGTCGCCTGAAGATGTTGAATCGTTTCGTTGTCGTATCCGTCTAGAATTATGCGGTGTGGGAACTCCAATTGGAGATGTACGATTTGCGGGGAAAGATAATCGCGATCCTTGATCGATATCATCCTCTTTATTTGGAGACACATTAAGTGTCCCAGATGTAATAGTCCTATAATAAGTATAGATATGTATAAAAGTTTGATTGGAATATCAAGTAATATTTGATAATTTAACAACAGACATTTAACAATATTACATATAATTTTAATTAGCTTAAATATTATATATATATATATATTTTTTTTTAAATATTTTTTGGCAATAATGCTTAAAAATAAATATTTAAAATAATTACATATTATTTCGAGAATCATCTTGATCCAAATTATCAAAAAATACAGCTGTTGGTTCACCATCTTCACTGTTTTGTTCGATAGAACTAGATGAACTGAAATTAGGAGCTGAAATAAATTCAAACGATTCGCCGCTTATCGTGTAACTTTCCAATTGCGAATCGCTAAGCCTCGACTTTTTCTCGTAACGTTTGTGTATACTGAAGTGTTCAGTTTCAATATATTTTAAGAAATCAAAGCAAAAGAAGAATATCTCTTCTCCTTTATTTAATCGATCTGCTAAATCGTGTCCAAAAAGTAGCCAATCATAGGCGATAGTGTAATAAAGTAATTGATACGAATTTAATGTCTTATGAATTACTCCATCAGCCCACAGACTAATTCTTAATAATGAAATAAATAACGGTGTACGGTCCCAACCTATAATATAATACATAATTAACTTTATTAGAAAAATATTTTTTAGAAGTTTTAATAGAAAAGTATATGTACAATATATTTTACAATGTCTATCCTTACCTGAGATGCAGTGAATCAATATTCCGTTATTATTATCGCTCAAATATCTTAGTATTAATTTTAAATAGTTCTGTGTTAATTTGACTAGATCCCATTCTGTATATTTATCCCAGTTGATTCGTAATTGACTGGAGAAGGAGTCATCAGGTACATAGATTGGCGCGTCTACATAATCCTGACACCAGTTAAATACCAAACCCTTTGATCGATAATCTTGGTCTCTAAATTCCTTGAAGAATTCACATCCAGGATATGGCAGTGAAATGAGGTTAAAATCGCTGTACCTTCTTTCTTGGTCTACCTTCTCCGACGAAGTTACGCTGAGTACCGAACAAAAGAGTTCTGTTTAAGGGCCTCTAAAAGTGGATTCATAGAATAAAACAGACTGCTCAGGCTAAGAACTATTATTATGGAACTCGACTGTTTGTAAAGATGGTCATCTTCTATATTGGAATAGTTATTGTTTATTGTATATGCAGTTTTCTTTTCAAAACTAATGTTTCATCTTAAACATTATTATTACAAAATGTAATCTTCATTAGACCTATCTTTTAATTATTTAGTGAAATAGTCTTAATATAGAGCCGTCTTTTTTGTCTTGTATATATTTTCATTATATAGAATTTATATTTCTTTAAAATTGTAATAACTATATTATTAATTATATAACTAATTTTACATTAATTGAACAAAGCTTAACAATTAAATAATTCCGTTTTTTCTTTTTCCTTTAAACATTTACTCTTTAAAAAATACAAAAATACAAAAAAAAAAAAAAATTATATTAATAATATCCTTACGTCATTCCATATTTGACCTTCTTCTTTTCAACCATGAAATCAATGATGGTTCCTACATTAAGAGTCTTCAGGAGTTCTATATCATAAAATCTAAATTTATTTTTCATATCAATTTGCTTCGAATCTTCTGTAATTTCCCCAGCAACTTGCGTTAGATTTTTGTCTACCAATGGAATTGACGTTGTAGAACTGCCACTAGCTAGACTAGCTAGATTAGTTAGACTAGATATGTAATCTAATCCTGCTCTGCCAAGTATTTCTGGGCTAACAGATAATGTTGCAGATCTGCATACGTGCCTACTCTTGTAAAGTATCACTGGCGCTGGGAATCTTGAACGACATCTGGCAAATCTTGATTTTATTATCAATTTCTTAACTTTGTTCTTTACATATATGTTTTCGGATATACTATCTTGTATATGCGGCGCTGGCAGTGGTGAATCGCATTTTCTTGAACTTCGAATTTTTTCATGTTCTAATATTATAAGATATCTAGGATAATGTCCACAGAGGCTGCCTTCGCTGTTGTCGATTGTGTAATATTCATAATCGAAAGATGCGAGCAGCATACATCTTTGCATAATTTCTTGAGTCTGTAAAAATATATATCATTAATTCTCCAAAAAATTTAATAATAGTAGTGAGCACAATTATAAAATATATTTATAGAACAATTACTCTAACATCTGCATCCTTGGTCTTATAAGTGTTCTTTGCAAAATATGTAATAAGGTTTTCTAAAGTATCTATATGAATATCAGTCATGATTTTTTGTAGTTAAATGTGTTCTCCAACTTGCTGTAGAAATCTTCTCGAGGAGGCACTAACTTCTTGCAACTATTATAATCAAACTCACAAGGCGTTATCCATTGGCCAATATCTTACATGGCAGAGACATGACACAAACATTAAATTTAAGGTATACACACATTCCGCATACAGAGTTTGAGTACACAACATTGCAAATTGACATAAGTCAAATTCTTCTTGTGACAATTCATCTTCAAATGTTGACAACACAATCTTTTAATACATATGTATATAATGGAATATTATTTTTGTACATGTGTTAATAGTTTTACTTATTGACGTATGTTTTATCACTATATATTAAATTTTCTTTAAAAATATATTTTCTCCTACCCATATATATGACTATTATCTTATACTTACAATTGATCAAATATTTCAAATTATGGAATCTATTTGTAATAATTAATATAAACAATGCAAAAACTTTAAAACATTATATATAAAATGTTTGCAAAGTCTTTGCATATACATATGTGTATATAAAACTTGTTTGCTTGTATTATTCAACTACAAGAGATTTTCAATTAAAAACTCCTCTTATTAATTCTCCTTAAATGTCATTAATTTTATGCTTTTATAATGTAACGAAAAAATAGAGAAAATTGAAATTTCTTTCTACAATGCACTTCCTCCAAGTTTGCGAACTTTGTAACGGTGCTCTTTATTAATCATGAGAAACTAAAATAGCGAAATAATAAATTATTCACGCGACAGAGAAAAACGTGTATAACCTGTCGACACTGCCGCATGTCATCTAAGAGCATGCATTATATTTAAGTCTCCTTGCACACAACGTATTAAAATAAACACTATGATACGCTGGTAAAATTATTATACAACCTTGTGTCTTTGTAATAACGGTGAGACGTATTTTTAGAATTTCGCGTTCTCACAGAAAGAATTCGACGCGAGTACGTATTTTCCACTCCCCCCCGCCCCCCCCGAGAGAATATTCGGAATTTTAATTCAAATATACTCGCGTTGAAAAAATTCTATCTAGCGATATTTCGCACTTTTCGCTGAAGAATGAGATTAAGATCTTTATTCATATTTCGGCACATTAAAATTTTCCTGCGGTGTTTGTCACATATATATAACACACGCGGCGTTATATCTCTCGCGATGTCTCGCGATCACGTTTTCCGTATCGTAATGATATCGTAAGATTACCGTCGGTCTGGGGAGACGCACGCGCCGCGCCTTGTCCCCTTCTCCTTTCCAACCATCATCCTTTCATGGTCATTTCATAATCAACAACAGCGGTGAACAGCAATGTTTCTCACATATGTAAATTTTAGTAGATTCACTCTCGCGGTCGCATCTTGTTGTCACGAATATAAATGTAAACGTTTACGTTTGAAGAACAAAATTACATACTTTTCGTCAAACCGTGTGCGTGATGGCTAAATCGATAATACCGATATTCGATATACCGACAAGTATAATCGAGAGAGCGTACAGTGTCAAACTAGACCTCACGATGACGCCACGTGTACAGCTGATCGGCGGCGCGCGCATGCGCGTCGCGTCTGACGTAACGGACTAAACGGACCGATGGAATCGAACCGACACTCGGAAACGCGGATTCGCGGCTCTTCTCGCAATATGGCGAGCGTACAATGAGAGGCTGTCGCGTCGTGCGTGCCTCGTCGGCGCTGTCTCGCGGGTTACAGTGACGTGATCACATATACGTACGAACATTGTCGTAATATGGTGTCTCGTGACTCGTCGTGGCGCGTCGTAAATCGGCGACGCGCGCCTCTCGCGTGAAACTACGCGGGGGTCGAACGGACGACCTTTTGCGGACGTGGGGTAGAAATCCACGAGCGTAACGTTTTTCGCGTCGTATACGACGGGAGTGCGAAGGCCCCGCGCGCGCGCGCGCGCGAGACCGCGGTCGGTGAAAGTAAACAAATAGTTATGAGCGCGATCCTGGACGGCGAGGCGGCGCCGCCGCCGCCGCCGCCGGGCACGCTTCTGGACCCCGACGTGGAGGGCATCCTCGAAGAGAAGAATCAGCTCATCAGCCGCCAGTATGCCGAGATCGAGAGGTTGCAGCGCGAGCTCGCTGAAGTCGTCGGCGAACGGGATGCTCTACTCTGCGAGGTGTCAAAATTTAAGTTCGAGCGCGAGATGACCGATCTCAAGCGTCTGCAGGATGACAGGTACGTGATGCGTCCGCTTCGTTCTTCCTTTTAATCCTCTGCTTTGCAAAAGGAAGAAAATTTCGATGGTCGAGATTGAAATCTCTCGATCATTCGGATATACTTATATGTTTTTTTTTCTCCCCGATACATATATCTTGCGGTACTTTTTCTACTCAATCTTTTTCTTTTCTTTCATAACACGTTTGTGTGTACGTTTTTTTTCTTATTGCGAACGTAGAAACGTGTAACACAATTTCGTAGCTGTGAAAAGAAAAAAATAGATTCTGTTAAGGTGAAATTAATTTACCGGCGAAAAAGTGGCCTCCATATTTTTTCTTCACGTTCACAATAATGTTAATCCTCGTTTGCGTACAAACCTACGCCTTTTATACCTTAATAAAATAAACATATAGCCGCGTGGTCTTTTTGATCGAATAAAGAAAAAGGTACGAGCCTTGAAGCTAACAAAAGAGAGATCTGCCCATTTATTCGCATTCTTTTACTGTTTAAAGTGAGATCAATAAATCAAAATGTGATGAAAAATAGCTAAATTTGTAGAAATTCATATCTGTTTTTACTTAAACGAAACATCAGAAATACAGAAAATTATAGCATATGACGTTTCTTCCTTTTAATTCTGCTTTTCAAGTAAGAGAAAGAAGTTTAAGGTAGGCGCAGAAATTGTGTAACTAAAAAGGGCGGATCTATCGTATCCTTTTCCCGCGCGTTTTTTTCCTTCGAAAGTGTGCACCGATTTATTCGCGACTCGCTTTCATATCCACGCGTTTCATTTTTCGTTTTTCATTTTCCAGTTTTCGTGTAGGTCCACCCTAGTTAGAGCATCTAGCGCGAATTGTGTTAGGAGGGTGTTCACCCTTCCGCGAATCGCAGGACATGTAACGTTGCTCTCCTCCACCCTTCTCACCACCCTCAGAAAAAGCCATCAAATATCAATCACCGCGAGATTGATATTGCAGCAGCGAGCGTGCAATCACGTTTTCGTATAAATTCTCTGGCAGTTATATCATGATGCGAGTGAATTGACGTGATATCCATGAACTGAAGGGCGCAATTCGCGTACGCAACGAAATGTGATATGTTCCTCGTTAGATTGACTTTCTATTCGGCAATGTTGCTGTATTTTTGGTCGATCATCAATCGAATTTTGATCAATGTTGTTAAGCAACATGCATCATAAGTTGTTACAGCACAAACAATTTTTTTTTCGACGATTAAAAAATATGGTTAAAAAAATATAAATCAATCCAAAAAATAAAGTGAAAAAGATATCTCTTTTTTCATATTTCTAGCTATATTTTTCATATTTTTTTATTAAAAGTTTCGATTCTATTTCTCAAATAAAAAACTAACACGTGTTTATAGTTGTTCATCGTTGCTGGAATATGCAAGATTAATGCGTTTAATATCGTATTTCCTATTAATAATAATTAATTCCGCGATGATCCTTATCGGAAATGTTGAGAAAGATTATCACTATTTGAATTTTCAACATTGCGTATATCTCTAGATGAGTTTTAAATTACAATGTTATCGAAGTAATGTTTATTCGACGTTAATCGAAGTATGTAATTTTTATTTAATTTCTCTTCCTCAAAGTTCCCCCGGTTCTCATTTTCAAGTTGCCACTCTCAATGTGTCGAAAACTATAGGTGGCTCAAACATTTCTCAAGGGAAAAATTTAATTTAAACATGCACGAGGCTATTATAAGGAATAAAACGTGTTCCTGATTATTTTGAAAGACGCTTTTCATTTACTTATCGTTTTATGAACGACATGAGAATCATCGCGTCGATGAGTAGCCATAATGATTCGTCATTCCGTTAAGTTTAGCCGTGTGTTTTATTTCATTGTCATTTGTGTACATTGACGTATCCTATTGGATGTTTAATGTGCTGTCGCGTACAACATCGTGTCGATAATACGTGTTATTAAAGCGAATGTGAAACCGACAACGCTGTTATCAATGTTACAAGCGCGTACAACAGACAAATTGATAATCTATGACAGACGGGGGAGGGAAGATACCTTGCGTTGTGTTCGTGTCATCGAATTACAGATAGACTGCGCTAACGCCTAGTCGATAATGCGATACGCGTTTATCCGATGTGTATGTGAAGTGTCGCGGAATATATTATAATTTAACTCCGCGCACAGAGTTTATCTCGTATCCTCTTCGCATATTGTGAAATCATATGCAACGGTAAAAAAACGGAAATTTTGTACACACGATTGAACTATTGATGGAACGTGACAGTAAATTGAGATAATAATTATCGATTGAACGATTTAACTTAATTTGCAATGGTTTATTTTGGCATCTTATTCCAAATTTTCAATTTTCAGAAAGAAAAACTTCGGATTTGAAAGTATCATAAGAAGCCACATGGCATAAATAATCACAAGTGTAGCAAATAATTTAATAAAATAATTATTTTGTTACCATATAGTACTATGATATTAGAAATAAGAATTTTTGTTTAATAAAGTTTTGTGAAAAATATATTTCCTTTGCTCTATGCATATCATGTTTAATTTAACCGCACTTTACAAAATCATATTATATCTTAATAAGAATAACTTAAATGCGCACAAGTCACGCTCATAAGCGTTGTATTCCCCTAATGCATTGCCGTGAGAGTATACACGTAGGGAGTAGACATACAACGAGACACAGTAAAGTAATCACACACGTATCGTCCATCTGGAAGAGAGTAAAGCCCGACGCGTAAGACGGTTCCCACAAGATAGACTCTAGGAAGGATATAACTGTGATACGTGTCGTTACGCACAGAGTATGTTGTAATAATAATTAACAATTACATCGGGTACTTTGTAATTCCTTATAGCTTTTCTGCTATCATCAATCTTTGTCATGACAGTTCCCAGATACATAATTTTCCTCGTACATTTTTCCTGATTCGATATCGTCGACCAAAATTTTTTTTTAATTTTCTCTGCGCGCCAGAGAAATTTATATGCACATTCCGTAGCACTTTGTGGTTAAAATCTTTTTTTAAATGCATTTGACATTATTTCTATATACTATATTTTTGAACTTTATATTGTGTAATAGTATATTATATAATAGTTATCCTATAATATTTATAAACAATATATATAAATATGTTACATTTAAAAGTATTATATAATTTTTATATTTTTAAAAATATTTTTATTAAAAAAATATTAAGAATTTAATATACATATTTTTTCAGTATAGTATAAATCATATTTTATATATATAATTTATTTAAAAATTCTTTTAATAAATTATATATATAAATATAAAGTATTATTTATAATACAGTTGAAAAAAAGTATATTAAATTCTATATGTATATTTTTTTTTCTCTCTCTCTCTCTCTTTCTCTCTCTTTCTCTTGCGTTTTACTACTGTAATATAAAGATACATGGTCTCTCAGCTGACATCAGTTTGTACGGGTTTTAAAAAGGGAAAATCAGACAGTGTAAAAATAAATGCTTAGTAATCGTGGTGGTAAAAAAGAGATCTTTAGAACTGTCCGAAGCAGTGACCTTGAAGCATCTTATTGACCTGCTAGGAGATCTCTTCTTCGCTTTGAATCCGTCCAACTTTTTACGCTCGTGATTTAATACATCTGGGTTGCAGAGAACCGGTCCTTCCTGCCCCCGAAACTTTTCACGTGTCTGTGTGAGCTCTTTATCTCGCGCTCCCAATTGTGTATATCGTATATCGTAGAACGTGCACGAAACTACTGTTACTCGCAAAATGCTAATCGAGCAAACACGTGTGTAACGCAAATGACGCGTTTGATTTATTCCTAAATTGTGTCGGCGCTTTTCGGGCCACCTGAGAGAAAAGAGAAATATTTTTTTTTTTTCTGTGTAAAAAGCGCATAGCTTTGCGTGGTTATTTCGTCCGTAAAAAGGAATCACGAATATTCGATTGCAATATTATTGCGACGAGGTCGACCGGTCATGCCAAATATATCCCGCACATAATTGCGGTTGCCCTCGTATATACGATTTGGAGGTTGGGCGATATTTGACACAGATTTGGGCACTCGCTCTCGCGATGCATCCGGTATACCTATTGTTTTCAGCAATTTATTGCGCTTGACGTCGGAAGTATCATACAATATTTTAGACCTTTGTGTTTTCAACGAAATTCTCCTTCTCTCTGCATGTTTCTCGATAAGTAATTAATTTCTAACATCTCATTGTACTCCTGCGCATCTTATTTTTAATTTTATCAGCTGCGCAAATAATTTTTCTCGGGCAAGTCTCTTCCCTTTTGACGTCAATTCTCTTATCAAGGTTAAAACATGAAATGAAAGGCAGTGCGATTTCTGTAAATTTATTTATTATTCTCGTGAAAAAAATCCAAGATATAATAAATAATAGAATAAATTATATATATATATTTTTTTTTTTACTTGAATAATCTGAGGATTTTTATAAAAGTATGACGTGATGAGCAGATAATTCGTAAACGTTAACAGATTATAATTAAAATTAATGTTTAATTTTATTCAGATTATACAAAATATAAAAGATGCGGAAGAATTATTCTCACACGAATAAAGATACACGAGTATGACTCATCTGTTTTTCAAGTATGCTTTGTAGTTTCTTGAGGATATTTTTTAAAAGGAAGATGCTTTTTCAGTCAATTTTACTTATTTTGCAACAAATCGATTGCGGTGAACATCTGTCAAGGATTTCCTCGTCTATAGCGACATGGTCACGTCATGGAAAGACGTAATACTTGGTTCGAAAAGAGATTTATATTTTCTAAGAAGTGACTGCGAACGTTCGCTGTCTCAACAACGCTCTCTTCTTTTACATCTGGTACGAACATGTTAAAAACGAGGGTCTCGTATACAACATCCTCACACTCGAGCTTACTAAACGGCGACAAGAGTTTTCCTATAGCTTCGTACAATGTCTCTTGTACAAAAGTGGTCGTAGATTTTTTTTTTTTTTTTTTTTTTTTTTTTCTTCTAAAATGAGAGAACATCTTTTCTCTTCTTTGCTCGCGCGGCGATTTTTCCACAATTATTCCTGCAAGTTCTGTGGATATTTAAACTTTTCTGATTATTTTAATTATTTGAAATTATTTTAATTACGTTCATGATCGGTTTAACTAGGCCCTCTGAGAGTATTCGACATATATGATGGTAAAATTACGCTTAAGGTCATGCGATTCTTCTCGTTGTGCTGATTGCATCCTACGAAAGCTGTTTTGCTCCGCTTGCTCTTTTTGTCTCCGTTGAGTAACATTTAAACGTCGATTGACTCTTGATCGCCTTTATCGGATGTAGGCAAGGCTTTCACGACGGTTCCAAAGTACAGTTTCGATCTTCCAATGAAACGATTAGTTGCGCCCGTTGCGTGACTAATTGGTGTCGGTTAGCATAGACGGTCGCGAAATCGCTAATCATCAACGTAATGCATATGCGTAGGAAAAATATACATGCATACAGAGATAGAGAGAAAAAGAGAGAAAGAAAATGAGCAAATATTTTTATTGTCGTCGCCTGGTGAGAGGATTGCATTTTCTCTTTCTTTTTCACTCATTTATTCTCACTCTGACAACGACGAAAATAGTTTATTTTCTCGTGGACCACTGCAAAGAGAACTTTAGACTTTTAATCCTGCTTTTCTCTTTTCGCGTCGCACGAGACAAGGTATTATACTTTGCTTAATTGAAATCAGTTATTTGCGGGACTTGCAAAGCGTCAAATATAACAGCACATTGTACATTTTAAATTAAAAAATCCTTTAATTTTAATTAACAAATGTTTTTTCCACATTCAACTAATTTATTGCGATTGACGTTCAATAATTGCGATCGGTGTAATCTCCTCATGACGGTTCTAAAGAAACATTTGTGTAACGTAAAATTAGTTTCTGTCATAAAAAGATTAATTTCATCTGAAATTGTATTGCGAATTAAATTCACAGTCCTGGAGTTTCTGTCAATTAACGTTTTTTAGCGACGAAGATTCGAATTTGCCGTATGAATCGTACAAACAGACGTAAGTAGACTAAACAAGCTACGTACGCGATTCGTATTCAGTACAAATACGAAGTCGAACGAAAAGAAATCGATTTAACGAGAAATTGGAAATTCTTTTCGTGCGACGTGACTAGTAGCAGGCGTGGTAAATCGCATTACCAGATAAAGCAGGTTCAGCATTTCGGCCAAGGTTGTCATTCGCAGCAACGGAGCGTCACTGCCACTACTGTCACTACCTTACATCCTCGCAAGGTACTTGCAATCAGTTCAGAATGTGTGTATGTGTGTGTATGAAATCGTTACCTCGTAGCTGTCCAGTGGCGCTCAACTAAATATTTAAAACAAGTGCCCCCATGAATGAGTGAATTGAAAGTTCAAGGGAAATCTCTTTTCGTTTCATGCAAAATTTTTTATGTGCTCGAGAACTTACTATTTATATCTAAAGGGATCGGATGTCGGAGTCTGGAGAGAGAAAGAGAGAGATCTCTATGGACTCCGATTCACTTATGCGCTTCTATAGATAGCCGGTAGACCACACGGACTAGAGAGTCTAAATCTAAAAAGCTTCTTCCCCGTTTACCACCACTTTTAAACTCTCCTAGGGCTCTCTTTGTCTCTTACGCTAGAAGAAGGCGTAGCGTGTTTATTCGACCGCGGTCTGAATAGATAAAGCACGCGTGCACCGATCGAAACGTCTCTACCGAAAGGTCGATAAACGGAAGCCGGGTCTCTACAAGCATCGATGTATGAAGGACTAAAAATGCAAATTACACGCGGAACCGACACGTCGCGTTATTTGACACGTGCAGAGAATCTTTACGTCATCGCCTCACCTCCCTCCCTCGTCCGTCTATTTCTCAAGGTATCTCCGTATCGAGTCGACCAAGTTATATCATCGTACAATGTTGCTGCACGGGCAAGTAGCAACTGACAATCGATAGAAATGGACCGCTTTGTACGATTTCCCGACCGTGTCGTGTGACTACAATGTCTTGAATTTCTCGACGACGACTGTCTGAGATGGACGGTGATTTAAATATGGAAATAGGGCACGATATGCTGCTTCGACCCTCCTTTCTGCGACTAAATCACATACAGATGTCTGTATAATACATTAGATTTTTAATGTCAGATTGTGAGGCTCATCGCGGACAAAAAGATATGTGTACATTATATTACATTTTTATTCAATACGCTCAGAATCAGTTATACATATATTTTTTGATACATTGTATAAGACTAAAAAATAATACTTTTTTTTTAATATTTTTATTTTGCTATTTGAAAGTGCTTTTTTCTACATTTATAATTATTCGCGACAGTATAATGTTGAAATAATGTTTCTCGCTACAGTGACTTTTGCGGCCATTGCGAGACGGTCAAGATTTTATTATATAAATTCTTTACACTTCGCGTGTAGAGAGAATCACGGTAAAGCACAGCAGGCTTAACCGCGTTACTTTTATTCCGTGCTAGCAGGATTCATGCTGCACACAAGGTGGGGCACATAGGGCTGGGTTACCAGCCCCGGTGTGTTGTGAGCTAAATGGATCGCGGTCTCTCAAAGCTACCATCCGTCTCTTGGTCGAAATATTGCAACGGGGCCACTACTATCGATTACTGATTGAGAGTACATAGCATATTTTGGCTCGCGCTTACTCGGATAGTATGTGACCTGCGCGCGAATCTGGAACGCTCCAAACTGACAAGTACGGTGACAGATGCCTCGATGACCGGTTGATAAACACTTATAAGGAAACTCTATGTCTCTTTCCTAATACAATCAACATGGAGCACGCGAAATTGTACGGCACGTATGTCGACTAACCGGGCGTTCCGTAAATAACCGTTCAAATATGGCGACGTATATGTAAATATGTACAATGTGTGCGTGTATTTATTCCCTAGTAAAAACTTTATATTTTTATAACCGCATAAAAGAATTTTTCTTCCATACAAGAAATTATAAATTGAAAAATCAACAAATTATAATTATACAAATTTTATTCATGATTTTAAAATTTTATCTATGATTTGACATATTAGATATATTTTCCACAGTAAGAATTCCGTTACAAAATAAGTCGGAAAATAAGGTCAGACTATTCATTTGTATTTCCGAGGAGAAAAAGAGTCGAGAAAGCTCTCCTGGGGACTATTCACGTCGTGAGGGTTTTTATAAGGAAGGTTTTATTTTTTTATTTTAACGCACATTAGTCGCGTCCTTTTGTTCTTTATTTTACCAGACATCCCACAGTTTACGACCAGCTTCTCAAACTCGACGAGCTATTGACAACCGAAACGGTAGCGATATACAAAAGTAAGAGACAAGTGTGATAAATCACATCAAATTCTTCAGCCATCACAGTCGTATTACGCGTCTCGCTGGATGGTTTATGTCGTAAAACGCAGTCTACAATGTATGTGTGTGTATTCTGTAAAGGCAGACTCGCGTACCGTTTATACAATGCGCGAACTGAAGCGTCGAAAGATTTCTATCTGCGGCAGATACGTTGTACAGTGTGGCAGAGTTGCTGAATAGAACAGTTCTTGCAGTTTCATTGACGCTATAAAATCGATACTTGCTGTGTGATTGCCCCGTCTCGCTAACAATAGCGTTGCAACTTTGCGCGAGGAGAAAAAAATTAATAAATATGGTCATTTAATCTATATAATCTTTATTAAAAAAAATAGAAAATATTGTCGTTATTACATTTACGAAATAAGCGAAAGATATTTTGCATCTCAATTAATCTATGATTCATCGAAACATTTTTATTCGACGCTTTTTATTTTTATTCAATCTCTTTTTTCCACTTTGATATCTTATTCTGTGTTCTCGTTATTTTTTGTTGAATACAAAAACTTAACAGTTCACCTTTGCAGTGGTAACTTTAACGAT
This sequence comes from Anoplolepis gracilipes, assembly GCF_047496725.1. Taxonomy (NCBI): domain Eukaryota; kingdom Metazoa; phylum Arthropoda; class Insecta; order Hymenoptera; family Formicidae; genus Anoplolepis; species Anoplolepis gracilipes. The sequence continues at coordinate 13,035,605 of NC_132975.1, forward strand.
TCATTTACCTTCATTCGACGTGGGCAGAAATTGCTGTAGTTGCAACAGAAGTGAGTCGCTTTTGGTTTTGAGAATAGGGTTGAAACGAGCGAGGGAGAGAGAGAAAGGTCGTGAGAAGGGTGGAGTGTCCTCTCTGTAGCGACGTGTAATTATACGTGTGCTTTAATGTCTTTGGTCACGCGAGTGCCAAGCACGTACTGTCCATCTCTTTTTCTTATTGTAGAATAATACAGCCAACGCAATTTCCCCCTTTCTTTTATTAATATTATATATGACAATATAAATGTAAATTGAAAAATCGGTTTCAAGTAATTGTGTATATTAGAAGTATTTCACATACACGCATAAAATATTAATATGACTACTATTATTAACCATGCAATTCGTTTTAATAACTTTTGTGCGTGTGAATATCAACGGTTGAGTTTTCCGGTTTCCGCAGATAAAGAGAAATGTATGCTTCGCATCAATCGTCGCGATTCCATCTTTGTGCGCCTGCAACGTAAAAGTCCGAGTTTATGGAAATTTTCAACTCTTCAACTCTCGTTTTTATTACTCGGCTCCCACAATTGGACGTGCGCTACCTCGAATAGGATCGTGTCTAGCCGGCAATTAATGCGCCCGAGAGAGCTTTTCCGGGGATGACGACGCGAAGAGGAGAGACGCACCGGTTTTTCATCTCGATCTCGCACGTGGGAGAGGGAAAGGGATGCGTAGCTCTTTTCCTCACGAAAGAGAGGGACGTCGCGACGCGAGGAAGAGAGCGAACGTTGCGTACGAGGAATAGGAGATGGATAAAGGGAGAGAGAAGCTGGGCGAGAGATTCGTGGGGACAAAGGGACGTTCGTCGGGACGGCGCAGACTCGGCGAACGCGGGCGTCCCGACGCCCTTTATATCGCGATGCCTGCCAGTAGTCCTCTAACGATTCACGTCGTACTCTCCCCATTCACGCGCATCGCGGAAAAACGGCGCCGGCCCTCATCACCCTCATCTTCCCCACCCACGGGCTCTCCTTTCGTCCTCTCTCTCTTTCTCTCTCTCTTCTCCGGTGTGTTCTTCGCCTATTTTTCTACGCGAAATTCGTTTTTCGACCGTGCGAGCGGCGTCGCGTGTAGTGTGCTTGTTACACGCGATTGCACGCGCGTTGCGTGCGCGCTGATCGCGCGCGTGTGCGCGTGCCAAGTGCAACGACGCGTGTGCGTCATAGGGTCCCTCTCCAACATATAGACGGCAGGCTTTGGGAGGTGTTGAAAGTTGCCTCGGTTACTCTTCGAGCAATAACATCCAGGTAAATATATGCGTAAATTTTCATGTAGACGATAACAATAATTAATTCTCTCGTTAATTAAGTTCCGATTTTTTATTGAGTGTCTCTTAATTTCTAATCTTTCTTTCACCGTTTATCGAGCGATTCGCTTATGCTCGATGTCTCGAATGAGTATCGAATTTTTATAGTCGCGACACCCACGAAAATAAAATACCGTTCAGCCTGAGTGCACTCTCGGACGCCCACGCGTATACCCGGTGCGCGCGAGAGTGCATCGCGCACCGGGAGATGCAGATTTGCACGGTAACGTCATGACAAGAGTTGTGAATGGTGGTGCGACCTTGCGGTTGGAATGCAAAGTGTGCTGAATCGGCAACAAGAATCGTGCAATCACTGGATAAACCGACGTAAATCGACTTTGTACTACTACTACTACTACTACCACGTGTTGCAATTATTCGACGCGTATTGTTGTAACACGATGACCTTATTTCTCGTAAATGACAATCTTGCATTTTTCAGACGTCGTATTATTACTTCTTCTCCAGAGACAATTACGATGAAAGCCCGAGCTTATTCGTATTCTCTTCACGCGCATCGCAAAGTGAGTTTTTTTTTTTATTTTTTTTTTTATTTTTTTTATTATACGTATTGTTTTTATTTCAGTTGATTTTTTTTTTTTTTTTTAATTAATATAAAATATTTTGAATAAAACTATCATCTAGCTGTTACTATTTTTTTTATAAAAGTCAAATTTAATTAGAAAAATAGATATTGTTTGCGACAGGGATTTTTATAGATTATAACGAATATATTTACAATATAAATACAAATGCAATAATATTATCGCGCTAACCGTCTGGTTTTGCATGTATAAACTTACAGTGGGACTTTCAGTTTGTTCAAGTGGGCGTCTCTCGCAAAGAGATAGCTGTACTTTCTACGCGTTTTCCACGAGAAATCGTATATCTCATTCGATTAAGATTGACCGGCTCGTTAATTATACATTTTTCTTCTCAGGCTCGCTTGTTATGATGGAGTACGCATACCTATTGTGTATCTTAAGGCGGGAATTACATTACAGTTTAACGACATATTTCTGCCTACGTACTTGAGCACTCACGTGGGTAAACTTAGCATTAAGGGAATGGCCGTTCAAGGCGAGTCTGTACGTGGGTCGAGCGTGAACCGACCACAAATGGTCACAAGACCACGTCGGCGCTGCCGCCATATTGCCAAATTGTCCGTGAATGTTTCCACTATTTCGATTTATTTACCATGTATTATTCGAGGACAGCAAATGTATCCGTTTTATTTCATAATAAATCCTGCTTTATTTCATAATAAATATCCGTAAAATTCCGCTTTAAGAGCAAAACGAACAAATTTGTGCCGAAAGTGTTGGATAAAAAATAAATAAATAAATAAATAAAACCGACCATAAAAGTCAGTAAGTCTCTGATGTTCGCTTTAATGAAATCTCTGGGTGACAAATCTCTCCTCAAGAACTTGTACGGAATTTACGTCGAGTAAAGCTTGAATCTGTGCCAATTCTCCGAGTTCTAGCACGACTAAAACAATTGGACTGTCGCGAAAAAGGGCCAATGTCAATTGCCAAGCGGGTTTCCTGAAATAGGGCGTAAGTTTTATACGTAATTTTAATAACCGTGCGACATTTCGACAATCTAGTCTCGAATCGAAGATTCTTTCGTAGATCTAGAGAAGAGTATTTCATGATGGAATCAAAAATCTGTCAACGAAATGTAGTATAAATTCGAATTAATAACGCAATAAGAATTAACGCAAATACGTATCTACACGCAGCCGGCATTGTTTCGGTTACTGTGCTATTGATTTTTTGCTGTTTGTTACGTCGACCCCACGCACGACCCTTCGACGATTCCGCACCCTTCTGAATCATTCAGCATTTACTTCTGCCGGTGGCGGCAGTAACAGCCCTCTTTAATAGGAACGAGGCGGTCTTGCGTGCTATTCCGTGCACACGTTCCGCTAATTTTGATCGAAATGACTCACGCACGGATAACGACGGTGACTCGCACGTGTCATTTATTATGTCTGCACGATTCCGCAAAATCCCTGACGCCAAGGTATCTATTTCGTGAACGAAATACACGGAATGCTCAATTTCTAAATTCGAGACTGCGAGAGGAATCGCGAAAATATATAATCAGATCGATGTGAATGACTGGCTACAACGTGGAAAATATTCAACGGCTACTTTCGCTGTAACATGCGGAATGGAACGTATGTTATATGTCGTGGCGAGAAAATTTATTGTCGTTGATAATGTTTTTTTTCTTTTTTATTTTCTTTAGCGCGCGAGTTGAAGAACCAAGTATGAAGGTTTTATGGGAAGCTTTCCACTTTTTTTATTACATCGATCTGTTTTAGGGCTCTGACAGGAATATATGTGTATACCCCCATATGGTCGTCATACATCACAAAATCGTCACGGTACGATACGTACGATACGTATAGTACATGAAGATCACTGTTACTGATTACTGCCACGTCGTACAGTGCTCGATAACAGATCGATGACAAAGGGATAAAAATATATGTCGTTTTGCTTTCTTGGAATCTTCACTCAGATTGCGTCATAGCGGGAAGAACAGGAAATCTAGTGGGCGTATAAATTGGCTGAAAACATGTGCATGCAAAATATTGTGCTTATCGCTGTCAGCATTATAAAAATATCGGACAATACTAATTTACGTTTTGACGTTTTGAAATATTAAAATTTATATGTTAAAAAAAATATATATATATATTAATATAAATATAATAATCATATCATAATTATGTAATATGAAACAAAATACACATATGTAAATAAGTTTCACGCGCGTAACTTAACGTTGATCAATCTCTTTTCTATCTTTGTCATATAAATTTTTATGAAGGAGAATTAAGATTTATCGCGACATCAATGATAAGATATACTTCTCTCATTGAATCTATATATAAATATGACATTATTTCTATCAATCGAGCCTTTTAATATTGATCGCATTCGTACAGATGATTAGCGAAAGATCGATTCATGACATCTTTCCTTTTTACGTACATGGTCCTATCGTATAAGCATAACGATACACGAAAGATAAGATAATGATTCGCAAGAGCCATTGTTTGTAAGTATCGCTGTGATCATTATACTGTATAATTCTCGTGGACATTTGACACTTTTCGATCGTTTAATGTTGAGCACAATGTGTTGTTTTCCAAACGTGTGTTGTAGGAGGGCTCATTACAGGTACATAGATTCTTTTACATTTTTAGCACATACGTACTTTAGATATGCGCGAGTGAATGTGAAATATGAGGTGAAAATAAAATTGATAGCGGTCGTATAACAAAATTTTTGCGAGCACAAAAATCTTGCAGTGTGTACTTAAAAAAAAACATATATATATATATATATATTTTTTTTTTAAATTAATAATACATTTTTATATGTATTAAGTGAAGATTATTATCGTATTTTGTTGATACAGATTAATGTAATTAGGAGCTCTACGTTATTACAGAGACGTTATTTAAAACGTCAAACATTCGCAAGATAATTTTCAACGATGACATATCGAAGTTATTTTATTGCACGCCATAAATTTGCGCGGATTAGTTTATAGCAGGAAGAGCTAGTTTACGCAGAGAGCGCGATAATTAGAAGTTAGCGTAGTGCGTGATGTTGACACTTTGTCTTCGTTCCTGCGTAAGCGGGCAATTGCTATTTTAATTACCGAGAATTAGCTACGGTATGTCGGCAACCGTAATTACTCGAAAGCTGTGTGCGACGCTTTTCATTTCGAGGGAAAATCGAGAATCGGCCAAAAAACGAATGTACGCGATTTATCTGCAAAGTTACATCGAACGATTCCTGGGCGGAGATCCTCGCGGCGGCGATCGGCAACATAAAACGCGCCTCCAGGTACGACTATACTAAGTAATCGCATCGCGGTGAATGGTACGACCGGACTAGGTCAGTCCATAACTATCATAGACAAGGTCGTTTCTCCTATCCTGTTCCTTGAATGCATGGCAATATGCACCGTAATATGCATTATTGCATAGTTTAATGTAGCGAGCGAAGAAGGCAAATGGAACGACGCGCTTGAGGAGGAGGAGGAGCCTTGCGCTTTCGAAAAATTGGCGTCTGGTAATTGCACAGACGTCACAGTCGTGAACAGCCGTGACGTTGAAGCGGCGTTTGAAAGGGATTCAGAAATTACTGGAAATATCGGATTATTTTATAATACCTACGTATATGTCAAAGAGCATATTCTATCGATCGAATCGAAAAATCTCCAATCGAATCAACGACATGTAATCTATGTCGCAAATACTCGCTCTATCGCGAGCAAACATTAAATACGTTATCTATACAAGTTTCTAATACATCAGACAAACATAATAATTATTAATGGATATCAATTAATTTTTTATAATAAAAAACTCCAAATTATTTTAAATTATAAAATTAAATTAAAAATATTTGGAAAAGATCCATAATTTGTATGCCGAGGTTTAATTTAAAATTTTTTTTCGCTAAACTCGCACACACACACACACACACATATATATACGTGAAAGATTATCTACCTCTCTCTCACAAAAAGAAATTATCTTGATATTAAAATACCACGTCCTTTTAGCTTTACACTTACCGCATAATTCGATTCGGGGTACACGGTACTTGGCGCATCTCATAAACGACATTACGCATATTTGAAGAATTTCCGAGCTCGGTAACAAGAGAGATATTAAACGTCATGGGAATCGCTCTCTTCGTTCGCGTAACCGCGACGATGTGTCGGTAGGAAGTGCATAATAGAGCAGAAAGTGAGACAACACAGTTCTCTTCCTGAAAAAGCGATAGCGATGTCGCTGGTAATCCATGGTGAAGAAACAATGGTTCACGTAGGAAATTACGGATCTTACGACTTTTTCACGCGTTACGCGTACACACGCGTATATATATATATATATATATATATATATATATATATATTTTTTTTTTTTTTTGTCTTTATAATTTCTCAAGAAGTAGAACACAGTTTTACCTGATGTACCGCACCGGATACATTAAACGCACTTGCCGTGGATAGACATGCATAATCCGTTCGTTAATGTGGTGATTGCAGATGCCGCATCTGAATACGTTCATAGTCCGTGAGTCAAGTGGATCGCGCGAAAAAAAGGCGTCACATTTTAATAGCGAAACGTACCTACTTGAAAATAATCTTATCGATGCTCTCGCGAGGTGTTCTTTCGGTATGCACATCTGCGCGATAATTGTACATATCTTTCATCATTATATTTACATGTATTAATTGAGGAAAGTATAAAGAGAGTTGAAAAAAATTTTCTGATTACAGAGAGGAAAAAAAAATTCAATGTTCAAAAAGTAGAACTTCTACGTCTATATACATACATAATTCAACCGATTATTGTTCCTCACGAGTACCGATGCTCGTACAAGCGTTGTCGGGTAGTCTATTTTGATGTCAAAAGAGAGAATGTCGAGTGGCCGACTGGAAAGAGCTAAAAGCGTCGTTGACTTGCAGCCAGCTTTGAGAATATTTTCACATCGGCGGAAGAATGCGAATATAAGCGCATCTTTTCGAAAATCAATAATTAAAACGTATTTTCTCGAGTATTTTCGTAAATGCGAAAAATAAGAAAACCCGTGTGAAATCCTTCCATTCTCTCCCCTGTCTTTTTACACTCTGATAATATACTTTTACAAGTAAGCGGAAGAAAGTAGATAACTCGTTTCGTTTGATTTTGTTCGACGAGAAAAATCTAACAAGCCTTCAATACCGCATTTAATATTCCGGATGTGTGGTTGGTTGAACCGCGAATGAAATTAATAGGTAAAAAAGACGGGGGAAAATTACGCGTTATCGTACATAACTTTCACCGTTCGAACGTGAGATTTGCTAGATACCCTTATCGAACGATAGGCGTCTATAATCTTATAAATTTCCAATTTCGAGTCTGTTCTTCTGAGAAACTTTTCCGCCATCGTGAACGAGCTGGTTAGGCGAATGATGTTGTATTATCTTTACCTCGAGTCTGCTTTAGCAGTTGTCGACCTCGATTTCCATCCATCTATACCGGTACTTGAACTTCTACGTCTATCTGATCGCAATGGAAATTGATTGTCTGCATTATGGAGCTATAGCAATGAATATTAAATCGTTTTCGCGCTTTGATTAATGGTAATCCTTAGTTTCACGCAATATTTTTTTTCCGCGCTGCGAATGCAGTAGCGACGAATGATATAGTAAATAATAATATATAGACAAACACCAATAGCCCATGAATCACATGCGATCGATGTTTTCTTCATGATTGAATCCTAATTGTATGATTAGAGTTATCTCCTAACTATAGACACTGAGCAACAGTCGGATTTTGTGAGTCTTTGCATCGTCTCAGCCTTGTAATACAACATAATAAGATGATATATCTCTGTGGAAAATTAATTTTATATTGCTAAAACGATAAGAGATTTTGCGCGTTGAAAGATCCGAAAAAAAGATATACGTTCAATATATTAGAGGTTTATGTTGTATGGATCGTCGTTTGCGCCAGATTAAAGTATGAAGTCGAAACGCACGATATTTATGTTTATCGTGATGGTGAAGATGAAAAGCTCGCTGGTGGATTGGCGGACCGGTTAAGTGATCGTATTAAAAGCAGCCATCTCGAGTCCACGATGCGCGAGGTCGACGGTGAGGTGCGAGGGAGAGATTACTTCTCTCGGTGAGAGTAGTTTCCTCGCTCGCGCCATAGTCCTAAATACTGATTTCGTGCTCGGCAAGCTCGGAGCAACCCGCAAATTTACGATCATTAAAGTCGAGAAATTACCTCCTTATCTCGACTCATTTCAATTTATAACGATTACTTGTTTGCCATAAATTTCATCCGCACCGCGTACAATTAATCCCGCCTAACACATTGTTGTGTCATTTGCGTATATCGGTCCCTAAAGCCCGCAGACATCTTCGACAAGGAGACGTATCGACATTCCCGTCCAACGGAGATTAATATCAGAGAGAAAAATAATTTGAAGAAAATTGAAATGCGCGAATAATGTACTATGTAAATTCAAGGGGACAATAAAAGATTGATTAAAAAGGGGAAGAGGATTTTATTAATAGGTTTAATAATTAATTTGCGAGAGAAATAAAATATAGAACTTATGTTTGATTAATATCTTTTCCCTTTAAAATGTAACTAAGAAAATGTATAATGAAAGCACACTGAGAAAATTCTCAAAGAGAATTTAATCCTATGGAATTTTTTCCTCCTCTTCGTGCTTCTTCCTGCAGTAATAGATGCACCGCGTCGCATCGCCTCGGTGTACATTCAATCCACTCGTTACCGTTCCAGCGTGGTGTTTGTATTAGCCTCTCGAGCGCGGGTTACCCGAGCATAAGTGCAATTCAGACACGGCTGTGTGTATCCTGTTGGTCGCGTCGCTGCGAATCGAGCGTGCTCCCCTCGTCAGGTTGAAGACACACTCCGGTCTAAAGCGAAAGTCGAACGCGATCTCTTTCCTTCCCGGGCCTCTCCTCACCTTCGTCTGACCTCTCTCTCTCTCTCTCTCTCCCTCATTTCTTTTTCTTTTGCACACCGGTCTGCCTATGTATGTTCCGTCTTTGTTTCTTCGTTTTCCGGAATATTCACGGATATATCGTCTCTCTCCTTTCTGTCTCCCTCTCTCCATTTCTCTTTCTCTTTCTCACTTGTGCAATGACAAACCGTCTCCGCCTGGTACGGGCTAATCGGTACTCGTTATATAAACTGACGACCGCGCGACACCGTGTCAAGAACTCTGTACTCTCGCAAAACGGATGAGAGTAAGTCGGAGATTGTTGATTTTAACATAAAAGGGCCAGGTTCGATAAAAAAAAAAATATATATATATATATCCTTGTTTATTCCTGAAATGAAAAGAAAATGCTGTAAAAGTTTACATTATATTATTATAATAATAAAAATAAATATAATTGAAAATATATACACGAACAGTTTATATTTTTTAAGGCAAAAATTGCTTAATAAACATTAAAATTATTTATATTATTTTATGTAGAAATTTTTAATTTTAAATTTGAATTAATATTGCATATATTATAATACGCAATATAATAGACATATATACGTAGGTCCATTCATTTAATTATATATTCTGAGGAATAACCATCTTTTTTTTCTATTCTAAATTTTTACAAGTTTTTGCGAGAGAATGATTTTTTTAGACTTTTTATATTCTTTTTTGCTGCGTTCAGATGTACATGTGAAACTTTGTTTTATGCGAAATTGCTTATTTCGCGATGCGTATATCTCGGAACATAAACCTCGTGACATAAACCATTCGCACTCACCAAAACGTTTGTTAATGTTTCAACATAAATGGACAACGCGGGTTGAGATGGACTGTTTATGATACGACGAAGATGATGATAAATGTTCTGTCATTCCTTCGAGTTGAAAATATATTCAAACGAAATTTCATTAAATTTTATTACATTGCTGATTTTGTAACAGTCATAATCACGTGTCGTTGGGTAATGAAAAGAACGTGGGATATTATATCATATCGTAATAAAATTTTTATTGCACGCTCAGTTCAATAAGTATGAAAAATAGTAAAAAATAGAAAAAAAATATATTATACGAAAATACAAAATGACAACAAAAATGACTGATAATCGTAAGAGATAAACAGAAGTTACATCATATCGTGATAAAAACAATTTTTATATCTCAAGATATAGATATAATTAATAGATATAATAAATTATAAAAAGTGTAACAACAAATAAAAGATTTCTAGTTATCAAGTGATAAATTATTTGTATAAAGAGGAATTTAATATACGATGAAAAGAAGAATACTTCTATATATCATCAACACGTTATAGAATATGGAACATTTGAACGTTTACACTTTATAGATATTGACTGTCACACGTGGAAAGTCAGTAATTTATATTACTTTCGCGTAAAAACTTAGCCGTTAACTTTTATATTACACATTATTACGTAAAACCATATAATCGAAAAATGTTTTTGATATATCCCGATATTCGTTAATGGGTGAAAATTCTGCGGTTTATTTAAATGAAGTTGTTATCGATATTTCATTTAATAACATCTCTATGATGTCTACGACGAAAACAATTATGGGAAAATGAGCAACCCACTACTCAAGCGCTTCGGCGAAACTTCGATATCTATCTGGATCGAGTAAAGTGATAAAATGGTGAATTCCGGTCGCGCGAGACAATTTATAATTTCCGTTTGTCTGTATCGCGTGAATTTTCATTTGTTGCATAATCGGAAAGGATTTCCGCTATTTCTTCCGTGTTGAATCTATAATAAATATTTTTTTTGTTAATATCGATGGATGACAATAGCCAAAATCATAACTAGCATCGAGCGTGATCGTGAATCGAAGCGTAACAACGTCAGCTAACAATGAGTGAAAGTTCCTCGGCTGACCATCTCGGCGAGAAAGCAAATGGAAAACGTCATGCTGTGTGTTTTGCAAGTTAAAATATTGAAGCGCGTCAAGAGATAGAAGTAATATCTAGCAAATATGTAAGATATATAATTCGATAACAGTTGTCGAGTAACATCATTCTGAATCGAATCAAAACTGATGACATAACGAGCGGAAGGAAAAATTTATTTCTCCGTGCAATTCCGTTAATACAAAATACATGTTTTAAAAATATATTTTAAATAATTTTTTTTAAAGGTCATATTTTAATAGATAAAAATTCGAATTGCTAATCTTGTTGGACGAAACCACAGAAATCCTATTTTTAGGCTGAAGGACCTTTCGTTTGGCGTCAAATTTTATCCTCGCCGAACAAACGTCGTCTATAGGCGGATCGTTTGATAGCGACGATTTGAATAGAGAAATCCTAAAAAATTTTTTCTCCAAGAAAAATAAATATGCATTTAAAAAGTATCTAAATATGTACGCGTAAATAGAAATTAAAAAAATAAATAAGAAACATGTTGAATTTTAATTATTAAAGAAAAATTAAAAAATTAATTGTTAAAAGAAAAAATCAATTAAATAAAGAGCCAGGTAGTTTAGCTGCGCGCTTTTATAAGCGCGATTTAGGTCTCTCTTAAAATTATTGGGCAACTGCAGTTTAAACGGAAACACATGTGACGAGTAGCCGCCGTTGAAGTTGTAGTCGCGATTCTATGAGAAACGAAGTCGACGTCACGTCACGTCACGTCGTCGTGTCTATCTATCTATCGGTCAGCGCGCGAGGTGGGGTAGAAGTTAGCCGCTCGACGACGGTGTTTCGACGTGAACATCCAGCTCGCCGTCGACTGGTGCGCTCAGTCAAGCTGAAACCGCCAAGGACCGCGATAGAGCGTATACGCGTGCCTTATACGGCCTCTCTCGTCGCGTTTCACCATTTCTCGATGCCGCTCGTGGCTCAGGAATATACAATCCGCGATAACCTGGTGCATCTGCGATCTTGTCGCGAATCGGTCGCGAGAAAGTATGTGTTTCAAGTGCGTTCCACCTGAAGGTTCTACCTTCTCTCTCCTCCCTCCCTCTCCGGCAGTGATAATCACGCGATAGCGCGAGAATGTCAAAGATACGGGATGATAATGCACGGATTTTTCACGCGAAAAGATGTGTGCGTGCGTGAAGTAGAATAACTACTCCGAATTCTCGTGGAGCGCATCCGCACCACGATGTTATTGCTATCTTTACGGCTAACCAGGCGGAACTCACTTACGGGATATGATGTCAGTGGAATAAACGAACGAAGGGGACGTGTGTCGCCTTATCGGTAGTCCCCGTATATCGATAGGCCTTAAAAAGCGCGCTGAATCATCGCGCGCGTTTAGTATAAAATTGACGACGCGGTGTATCGTCGTTTACGATCGCGGTTGGCCTTTATACGAAGTATCGCGCAAAATTGTACGTAGATACGAGCAGGTATATACATATATTGCAGTGAGGAAAAAAGAAGTGAGTGCACTTTGCGACGTGATTTTATTCCCAGCCGAATCGTCTAAACGCGATGTCTGTCGTGGTCGAAAAGAGGGTCACGAAATCAACGAGGCAAAGATCAATAAGATCGAAGCTATTTATTAAGCGCATCTTTGCTCTTTCTGTCTTTCTCTTTCTCTCGCATTATTACGTACAACGGAAAATCGCGACGGTGGGGCAGCCACCAGAGAGAGACCGCTGTCTCAGTCGGCTTTCACGACGATATTTACACTCGACTGCATTCTGAAAATCGCACGCTGTCAGTACGCGACGATGAAAAAGAGGAAAGAGTTTTGTGTAAAACGATTCGATTAAGAACACTAGATAAGGATGCTATAAGGCCGTGAGAACAGTATAAACGAGAAATAAAGGTTTCTTCGCTAGCTTAATTTAAAACAATCTCGTTATTAGGATGGGGAATAATAGTGTGAGTCACGAATAAGAGTATTAAAATTATGAGAATAGAATAAACGAGATAGAGAGAATAGAAAATATTTAGAAAGTTTAATCTTTAAGCCTGATATTTTCAACCTGTATATTAGAAATCTTGTAATCTCTGGCAAAGATTCTAACGTCGAAGATTAATAACGAGCTAAGAATAGTAAATACTAAGTAGCAAAACATACCAGAAATATTTCATATAAATTTAACTTCAAATATTTGTTATTCAAATGCATTAACTATTTCTTACATTAAAATAGCAAGAATATATTAAAATACGTGCGCGCGAGAAAAAGTAGAATAAATTTCAGGAGCTTACATTAATTATTAGAGAGAGATTTAAGTGATTAGTTAAATGATAATATCAATCAAAATAAAAATCCACGAAATTAGCGGTAGCTAATAGAGAAAGTGCTTTCTCAATTGAATCGATAAATAAAATCCAATAGAAGTGAAAACAACAATCTAGCAAAAACTTGCTCATTTATATCTGATATACATGAATATTTACGAATTATGAATTCTTATTTCTCGATCGAGATAAAGAAATGTCACCGATTTAATAATTATAAATATTCCGCGAAAACTATTTCCGCTTTATATTCTTACAAAATGTGAATTCTCGCGTGTCGATTTTCGCGTCGACGAGTTGGGGCTTTTAAAAGTATTGAAAATTTGCGGACGTTATATTGGCGGCGGACGAAATGAAAGCTGTGCGAAGTCGTGACGACAAAGTGGAACCTCCATCACGTGTATATTATACGGGCCGTCAATATATAACTGCTACGATAATGATATGTATTAAATTCACGCCGTGTGCGTCACGAAGCGGCGCCTGTCGCCGACGTCGCGCGTTCGAAAGTAATTTGGCCGACATGTACCCGTCTGCGTATGCCTTCCGAATGCGTAACGCATTTGTATAGAATCTTCTTAAGTACGATTTTTTATCTAAATCGCGAGAGAGTAAAATACATGCATGCGTATTGAACGATCGTTGTGTCGGAAAAGTTAAAGGAAAAGTAGTATGCTTGCTAGATAGATAGATTGCGTATTGATTATACTGACAATGAATAATAATACTGCATCAAGAAGAGAAATAATAAAATGAAGGAAATAATTGTACGTGATAATTCGCTTCGGTAATATCCTTGAGAATTTTAATTTGATGTTAATAAATGATAATGCACAGTTTTTATATGCGAATAATATAATATCATATCATGTACCAAATAACAAATAAAAAGTGAAAAAGATCAAATATATTATACCTAATTAAAATAAAAATTAAATAAGTAAATAATAAAATAAAAATATAAAAGAAATATCTAAGTATACGTCTACATGATTCATTGTTAGAGTTTTGTACGCACATAAAATACACTCGCTGATATAAAATTCGATAATTCAAATTTTATAATTAAATTTTATTTTCGAAATTACTACTGTGAGTAGACTTACTAAACTTATTTTTTAACGTCGTCTATATATATATATGACTACACTACTGTGTCAAAACACAGTATTTTTTTTTCTTTCTCAAGAGCGACCGTCCAGTTTTTCTATTCTAATAATAGTCATTGGAAAGAACCACACGATGACTTGCGACGACGAACATGGCTGTTTCATCGTATATATAAAAAAGAAGAATGACATAAGATTAAATTGACAACCATTCAATTGTCCATTTTCATTGCTTTACAAAATAAATCTTCACCTTTTTTTTTTTTTTTTTTCAATATGCCACTTCATTATATTTTTTTTCTCAAGCCTTATTGGGATACATCTGTTCAATCGACCGAAGTATCCCTTCGATTAAACGGAGAATTATGCATCCGTGACGTAGGTTGACCTTCCTTCACTTCGACGTGACCGGAGTCGTGTCGATCCGATATAGCGGATTGACCCGTAATACCGAGATACGACCACACGCTCGAAATGATATCGGTTTAAAGCTCCGAACACGTTCGGCATCGTATCAGCTAGCGAGGAACTGTACGCGAACGCGATAACTGTGTTAACAGCATCTTATGCACACGCATCGAGCACGTGGAGTACGCAGTGCGAATAGCATTACCGGTACCGTTAATACTATTCGCAACGATATCTAGTTGCCCACGAGGATAGTGCCATACACGTTTGTGGCTTGTGTGGGAGCGCGTCCTCCCCTCGCGCCTTTTTCGCGTGAGAGACTCGGATACAATGATATCGGGATAATCGAACCCGGCGCGCTTTCGAGCAACTTCGCCGACTGTGCTTGAAAAATGCAAGAAACACCTCTTGCGATATTGAGGAAGCGTGAGTTACGGAATCTCTCTACTTTCGACTAGAAGTCCCGCTTTTTACACTTGGTTTCTTTCTCTCAAATCTAAATATGCATGTTTGATTATTTTACATATAGAAAGTATAGCCAGATAAAAAACTGACAGTTTATGTAATTAATGAATAAAATTAAAAGACAAAAGCAAGATATTTTGCTACAGTGTATACCGACTAAAAAAATAATATGTATAAACTGCAAAGCTTAACGAAAAAAAATATCTCATTTGCAGAATATTGGATTTATGATATTTATCTATTAATTTTGTATTTTAATAGCACGTTTTTGCGGCATTAAATTGTTGGATAATACGTAGCGAAAATTGCGCGCGGATATACTTTGATATCTCTACTAACTCAGAAAAGTACCATTTTCAGCACTCTTCTCTTGTGCGAGGATAAGTCTTCTGAGGAATGGATAGCCCATTCACTATCTGTTTTATTATTCACTCGAACGTCTTGACGCATTTTCCCGAAAGCATCCGATCCGCACGGATTTTTCGAGGATAAATTTATCTCTCTTTCCGACGATGTGTATGTCGAATAAAATGCGCGCGGTCATGTATTTCCTACGCTGCATTTTACGGACCGTTATCCAGAGCCGGACATTTTCGCTCGCGTTTAGTCAACCGAGAACTCGCGCGCGTGCAGGAAAATAAAATTTGTCGGCTACATATTCGTGGGAAGGCGTCGCTGGGCTTTTCCGACAAGGGTGTTTGAAAATTTCGAGAGAAAAATCTCTCGCGCGTTGATTGACACGCCACGCGAGATGAAATTTATTCAATCTCGGGGGGAATAAAAATACTTGATATCTATCGGGATATGAAAATATTTTCATAACAATGTTAGTATGGAAAATTTAATACAAGTTAAAAATTTTGCAATTTATCTTTGCACGCTTAATGTTTCAATTATTATTATTAATTTAAAACGATAAAATTACGTCTTTCTCGTGGAAAAGAGTTTATTCTTACTTTTCTTTATTCTCAGGATGTTTTATATAGATATGAATAAATAATAATAGCGTGTATATATGTATATTTCTCTGTTACGTCATGAAATTTGAAATTTAAATTAATATACTTGAGTAAGATCATCTTAAAACAAAGCTGAACGCGCAGAGTATTTGTATACAGCCGTATAAAACACTTTTGTTCGCTTATATTGTGCAAATTTCACACTGTTACGTCAGTTGGAACTTCACTCGTGGCCTCTGCACATAGATATAGTATCGGTTCTACCGCTATTTATTACATACCTTGATCTCGGGATACTGTGTCATTAGGGAACGAGAAAAGTAGATAATGCAGGAATAGAAAAAAAAGAATAATATCGCTGCTTTCGTGACTCGCGTGCGCGCAACTTATTACCCGATAGTATGCCAACGTGAACTTATTATTAGAGTGTGACGTTTCGCCGAAGTAAACCTATGTGAACGCGCCGTTATTACGCGTAGACTATGTCCGGTACAGGACTGTTGAAATTGGGAAAATGGTCCGGCTTGTGAGACCGAACCTAGTGACCGTTCGAGAGCCACTTCTGGATCCTTGATGCAAAAAAAAAAAAAAAAAAAAAAAAATCGCGAATCCTTTTCATTTCCTATCTCGCGCAGTCGCTTTCGCGCAGATATATACTTCTTCCCGCCAACTCGCTCGCTCGCGGATGCTTCCAGCAGAAATCGTTCTTAACCTTTGCCACTTGGATTCGCCTAGACCAGTCTCTCACAGTCGCCCGCGTCTAGCAAAAGGTGTACGCTCGACCGAAGCTTTCTCCCGATCGTTAACTTTTACTTTTGCCACAGGCGAATTGAACATCTCGATGTGTTTGCTCTTGTGTATATCATCTGTATTACCCACGATAAGACTGGATCCGAAATGCGTGTGAAAATAGTGTTCTATTATTTTTTTCGCGCGGTTTTTAGTGCGTGAAGAAAACCCATTAGTAAATCGCGCCAGGTAAAGTGCTAAAAGGAATCGTGGCAAAAAAGAAATAGAATAATTAGCGACATTAGCGATTTTATCGTAATGATTCTATTGGCGTGTTTTTGAAAATATTAGCGACCACGTGAAGTGAAATTACATCTTTACAATGCGAACTAAATAGCATTTCAATACAATCATTCTTATGCAAAAAGTGTTTGACATATTATTAAATAATTTTCGTAAATTTTAAATGAAACATTTTTTAATGTCTCGTGCGAATATATATGAAAAATATTGTCGTGTCATCTCTCTTTTTGAGCAAGAGGATATTTTGAAGATAAACATGTAATTAAACGAGATTATTTGATATGATTGAAAACAATGTTGAACATATAATATGTAGGTTCCTTTAAATTTTCAACAGAAATGTCAAATATTTCTCTGACGGAATCTTTTGAAAAGAGACGCAGAATACTCTCATTTCTCATGTTATGTGGAGTGTATTTCGCGCGTGTTTTTTAACAAGCGCAGAGAGAGAGAGAGAGAGAGAGAAAGAGAGAAACAGCAACCCGCACAAGTTCGCCCAGATGGTGCGAAAATTAAAAAACTAGAACGCGTGTACTCGTTGAAACTGTCGCATCGTGAAATCCACATCGCGCAACATTACCATACCACGTGAAAGTAAAGGCGGACTTATCTGCGTACGCGCTATTATTTTTCTATTTATAATTCAGCGGTGCGATTTAAAAGAAGAATAAATCTATCGATGTCAAACGTATAAATATGTCAGCGTCCCTTTCTATAAAAATCGTGCGAGAAAAGCAGACGTATATCGTATTTCTCGTTTCTTCTGCAGGATACATTTTTTGCATCTTTCTTTTACTCTCTGCTTTACTTTTTATTATCTGAATTACTTTGTGTCGAGTACTTTGTAACTAGATAATATAAAGATTCACGAGACGCCTGTTGTTTTCTCAATTTTTCCTCTGACGTTTCTTTAGATATATTTTTTAGTATCGAAGCTCTTGTATCATTCGGACTTTTAGTGCAGAGCTATCGAAATTTCGCTGAATTTAGGCGTGGAGGATTAAACTTGTGAGACAAAATTGATACTAACATAATCACGATTCGTAATGTTTTGTGCGTCTTAAATAGATTTGTTTTTCGCCGCGCGTTAAAGTGGATCTTTCCTCGCGGGTGCAACGAACTTAGCCTGCGGTTTCCGCCATAACGTTTTAACGCAGATTCGAAAATGTATTATATCTGTTATATCTAGGCTAGCACATGATGGTCAGCGTGAATTGACCTGTATTTCCGAGCGTTAGCAGAATCGAGACGAGCGTAACAATGTGTATATGCGCCGCCGGTGGGAGGCCGCCGCCCCACCTTTCATTCGACTTTGACAGTTCCATTATGGTATCGAAGCTAACGGCAAAGCAGAACGGGCGTAGTTGATGATCGTGAATCAACGCGCGCGCCGGCCCGTCAGAGGTATTTTTATTGTTCTTTTTTTTTCCTCTTTGCGCAATCGGGAAATGTGTTCGATGTATACATGGAAAGCTATTGTTCGTCGCAGCTTGGCGTGTCTCTGTCGTGAAATTAAATGGCGATAAAACGCGAAAAGTGTGCGGTTCGTGTCATCGATCTCTCCCGTGAAATGCCGATTAATTCCATAAGCGCGTTTAACGAGCTTCACTTCGTTTGCCTTTTCGGATTAATTTGATAAGAGTATTTGAAAAAGTCTCGCGTTCTCTCTTTTACCTCCTCTTCGAATCGATTTAATCAATTTTGTTTACTCTTTTTGGCGACTTTAGGACGAAACGGGAAATTTTTATCACACGAAAAAAGAAAGCAAAAAGTGGGAACGCGCTAATCGAACCGCGCGGAACTGCATTACGAAGAATACTTCTGTACGTGTCACATCATTTAAGGTTGTATTAACTGTACAGGCCCTGTTAAAAATATCGGAATTGAATTTATATATATGTATAAATATAATTGCATATGAATGAATAAAATTATACATATATAAACAAAATAGTAGAATAATATACTTAATTAATAATGCATTTTTATCATTTATTTACATCATTTATATCACATTTCTTATTTATAATACTCTCGAGACAAAGGGTATAATTTAAAAAATTTTAAACAATATGTATAAATATTATAAATATTAAATATATATTATAAAAATTAAAAATTATATTCTGATAGTAAAAAGATATGCACAATTCCAAATTTCTTCTTTAATAAACTTTAATTATTTTATTTAAAAAAAACTAATATGTGAATTGAGATTTTTATCATTGTTTTTTTTTCTCTTTATATGTTACATTTTTATATTCCCATAAAAGCACACGTATAAACTTCTACTTTTTATTAGACTGAGTATTGATTCACGTTAAATTCTCAAATTTTTGTCTTGTTTTTTTCATATAGAACAATTTATAATTTTATCGTAATTTTTTCATTACCTTCAGAAATATGACACATATAACCTTAAAGATGTTTCACGAATGCGGTCTCGTTCGTGCACGAAGGATTTCTGTGTGCTCATTATTATTCGCCGTCTTTGACTTTTTCGTACGTGCGTCCTCGATACGAGAAACGAGAAACAAACCAAACGGTATTCGTCGCCGACCATAAACTAATTGCGCGCGTTAATTTCGCGGAAATTTCATTTTATTCGATTTCGCAAATTTTGTTTCTCGCCGAATTCAATAAACACTAAACAATAAATTGATTATGATAATCGATGCCGCGCGATTGTTCATAAATTCTGTTGCCGTAACAATACTAAGCGCGTAATGCAAACGATATATTATACATTCTATATTTCGAGTCTCTAATATCTTTTCTTTATTGCAATATTATTATAAAAAAAAAATAAAATAGATATACGCGAATAAAAAACTTTAACGAACAAAAGCTCTAATGTATATGAAAAATTATTATACATTTTTCTACATCTATAGTATTTAGACGTCGTATAAAAGTATAAATATAATGATACTTTCATTGAAGAGAAACCATTAATAACAATAAGTATATCGTATGTAGATATCGCACTGTGATACACGTGCGGTTACGCACATTAATTAAATATCGTTAGAAAGTTTTAACGATTGCCGATGAATCAATCGGAAAAGACGGATGAGTGAAAATACGACACTATTGATCGCAGCCGAGAGTAGCTCAGTAATAGTTAACCCAATTACTTAACATCCAACTTTAAAGCTAAATTCAGGTGAAATTTAAGGCTGTCACTATGCTTGGGAATCAAATTTTAAATTCTCGATTTATTACGTTAATAAAGATCGATTTATATATAAAAGTGATACATTTACTAATATATCGAACTGTTATTTTAAACTTTTACGACGATTATATAATTCAATGAAAATATAAATAGATATTTTATACAGACATCTTTAAAATGTATTATATTGTAGTTTGATAATTTATAACAACTGTCTGTTATAACAAAATTTATAAATCTCTGATTTCGCACGTTTTACATTCGGTGATAAAAATAATGACATTTGATGGACGAAAATATCTTACATTTAAATTGAAAATCTTCCTCAACTTGCGCGATGCAAATTGACGGAGATATAATGTGTCGTCATCCGTTTTAATCGAATTTTAGATCCGTTGGATATCGAGCGTATCTTCTCTAACGTGATTCTTTCGGCACTTGCCAATTAACCAAAGAATGCCGCGGTAACCTATTTGCGAATCGAGTTAAACTGTGGAGAACGCGACGATGAGTTCGCCAGCGAAGCAAGGCGCGACTCATTCCCCGGAACGGTGAGAATTTCCGCGATGAACAGTGATGATCGCGTACACGATGATCGAGCCACGCAGCGACAGGGTGACGGTCTGCTCGCCCCAGACCCAGCACCACTGTTACCAAGTGATACGAACCACCAGAGTGCACCAAAGTTCGCGAAGCTCGAGGATGGTGACCGTCCAGGAGAGGGTCGTTAGATCGCGTCTTCAGTTGGGTTACTCAACGCCGACGTCGTTCATCAATCGGTATATATATATATATATATATATATATTTATCATTTTTATCTAATCAGTGATAACGTCAACGACACGTATTCGAGTTTCCCAATGACAGGTTCCCGATATCAATTCACATGATGCATATCGAACACGTTCGAGAGTCAAATATATTTCATATTATTTTGTCGGATTTTTTTTCTGTTTACATTATAAACGTTATTATGTAAATATAATTAAACAGCTTATCTTTACTCAAATATGTTTTCTAATGTGTATCATTTTTTTTTTTTTTTTTAATTTTATGATGTGTAAGAGACATAAAAACTTTAATTATATACAATTATAACATAATTTATCTTACATGTTAATATGTGTTCTTGAACTTCCTGATGCCTCTGTGTTTTTTACATCCTATTTAATATTTCTAAGTTTTTATTTGTTTATATGGGTACAAAAATATATAAATTATATTTTTTATATATATATATATGTGTGTGTGTGTGTGTGTGTGTGTACATGAAATTATCAAATGGGTAAATTCTATTGAAGAAAAGGAAACTACATCAACGGTACTAACATCCTATCGGCGTTATCTCGATGAGTTTCGCACGAGTGTAATTATCATAGTGAGGAAACGTAATCTCTCTAAAGCGGCATCATCATCTTGCGCCTCTTCCTCTCCAACACTAACCGGTGACTCGCATACACACACACACACACACACACACACACACACGCACGCACGCACATCTCTACGAACTTCAGTAGAGAGCAAAATTATTTCAAGTAGAGGGATCGCTCGATGCGCAGGCGTATGCGCACCCACGTCTGTAATGGCAATCAACGGTTGTTAATTGCTTGATGATAATTAGTCCGCGGCGGCGCGCGAGCTCTTCCTCCAGCTCGGTAGCGCGGCTGCTACCATAATGGAGAACGCGCTTTAATAATTTCCGTAATGAATTCGAGATACAAAACACGTATGCGTATACACGATTTGCCGTACGGTACACGTTAGCACACTTACTGCCACTTCTTCTTCTTCTTCTCAATATCAGAAATGTACCCTGTGCTCGAAAGCCGCGCGTTCAGCCGTATCAGACGTACAACTTTTAACGGCATACCGTTAAACTTTATTTACAGCCCCAGAACGGAATAGTTGAACGTTTTTTTTTTTTTTTTTTTTTTATTTTTATATCTAGTTTTTTTCTCGCCTACGACATAGAAATGATCGTCGTGACCGTAATAATGTAAAATCTTGTACGAATTAAGAAAATTTCTGACATCTCTTCCTCCATTATCAAATTGCAGCCATACGCGAACGAGATTAAAAACACATCGAGGATATTTTTGCGTGAGTCGCGAGAGTTTATTAGTTATCGTTGAATATACCGTAACACGTTACGCGCGAATAAGCGACGTTATACGTAATAGGCACTTGCGCAAATCTCTGGATGCATCTGCGACGAGGCGTCGTAGGCAGAAGTAGAGCACAGAGGACGTCTTTAAAAGACGCAACTCTCCGAGAGCCTTCGTAGAAGTGAGCTGTCAGTCGATTTCTACATCGTAATTGATCGTGAGAGTCGGTGCTTTTATCGAACTTTTGTCATCACTTTATATAGTAAGGCTCATGCAGCTCCACTGCAGATTCATTAATTACGCAAAAAAATACAATATGTTTTATTTCTCTTATATATACATGATGTATATTATTTCTTTTATATACGTATACATTATTACAGCATAATGTAAACGGCGCGATTAATATGTAACGTGAGATATGATGCGACAGAGAGACGCGTCATCTGCTCGAGGAATCCGCAGTATGCAAATGACTTACATTGTGTGCATTTAGGCCAATGATAATGAACGTAAGTTATCGCAGCACGGTAATTCAATCTTCTATTTCGAGGACAAAGGACATTTGCATGTACTTTGAAGATACATCGAGTTACATACAGTTAAGGAGTTAACAAGACGCTACGCGTCTATCGCTTTCAGCGAGAAACTTGACTAATTGTAAGTGCGATGTATCCTTATCGTCACACACCAGATGCAACGATACCGCTTAATGTATGCTTCAATAATATATGTAATGTGTGTGTGTGTGTGTGTGTGTGTGTCGCGATGCACGGATACTTTAACATTGACTCATACATTTATAGAGACGCGCATGTGGAGATTTAGCAAATAAAAGATATCACGTGAAAAAACAATAATATTATTTAACTTTTTTGATAACCTAACCGAATGAATATCACATTCTGTGACGTTTGAATATATTTCCAGACGAGATACAACTTTTGCCTTTATTTCATTTAACATTGACACAATGATGTTTTTTTTTCTCATTATAAATTCTATCACATGTTTTAAAACACTGTTCAATATTTACGAACTCTTTCTTATTTAAACATATTTTACTAAATATATCCTTGCTTCTCTTTCTTCAACATTTTCATTAAATTTGTAATTATATTAAGTTGATCGAAAAGTTCATTTGCTTTCTTCTTATCATTCATTTCATCAATGTCAAAGCAATATAGGAAGAATGTACATAAGAAGCAAGGAATTTTTGATCAATCTGATATATTTTTTTTTTCAAGACACGCGGATCGAACTTAAATAATAAACACGCAGTACAGCCGTTTCGAAGCACCTCTTGAAAAGGGGGGCAAAAAAAGAAGCCGT
Organism: Anoplolepis gracilipes; assembly: GCF_047496725.1. Taxonomy (NCBI): domain Eukaryota; kingdom Metazoa; phylum Arthropoda; class Insecta; order Hymenoptera; family Formicidae; genus Anoplolepis; species Anoplolepis gracilipes. The sequence goes on from NC_132975.1 coordinate 13,059,326, forward strand.
GCATTTGGCAGCCTAAGGTTCTTCCCCAAAGAAAAAACATCACGCCAGGTGCGTGTCAGATACCACCGGCACAGCAAGCAAGCAAGCAGGCAGGCAGCGCAGGGTCTCGGCGATAGCAGGGGGAGGGAGAGAGAGAGGAAAGAGGGGTCTGATAGCACGCGCTCATCGTGGCACGCGAGTCCGACGATGGAGGAGCAGATGTTCCTTCCTTTTAGGCTCTAATGCCACATCGCGCTCCTTGCGTTTATTTATACTTATATTCAGGGTCAAATTCGCTTCTGCTTCGAAGCGCCTGCATCCTGCAGGGCCTGATGTTCTCATCTCTCGAGGAAAGATACTTTCATTTTGTTTCGTAAAAGTATATACGATTGATTAAAATCGTGTGGATGTAATTAAAATCGAATTTATCTATTATTAAACATATAAATATTGGATACTTTGTGGGAAGATATTCGATATTAAAATCTCACGTTATATTCTTTGTCTTTTTTCGTACTCGAATTATTTAAAATTCTTTTAATTGGAAATCGAAATTTGTCAGATAATTTTGTAAAAGTACTATTGATCGGAGATGATTTGAAATTAATATTTGATTCGCGCGGTATACGATGTAGAATGTGTTTCTCTTCCGAAGAAGCTGTGAGCCAGTTTCTGAATCTAATTTTCTTTCTATCTAGGGCAACTTCCGTTTCCGGCAAGACGTATAAGAACCGGCATTTATTAAACATTTCCACTAAAGTTTTCGAAGTTTGTTACTTTATGTAAGAGTATGATTAAAATATTGATAATAATCCATAATAATAATAATAATAATAATAACGAAAATTATTTCATTTTCAATTTTGTGATGTCTGAATATCTTTTATATATGATTTTGTAACTTTGAAATTTAATTTTAATTTGAAAACTGCTTTTACATCAGGTAGGCGGTTCATTTGACTATGTCTGTTATTCGAAGACATCGCGTTTGTATAGTTCATTCACATTATCGTATAACGCTTAATGGTACACGCACTGATTACGGCAGAAAAATATGGCCTCGTTCATGAGAGCGATGCATTTTATAGCGGAACGATCGATTTCTCGACCGTCGTTTTCGATCCAGAAAAAAATTGTCCAGTTAACACAATGCTTAGATTAGATTATACAGAGTTTCATCATTATTTCTCTAGAGTATTTTTTCCAATTCGAATGCAAGTATATCCTATAACGTAAACCTGAAACTCGCAATGCTTCCTGGAATTTTTGTTTGCAAATCTGCACTTCGTCTCACCCGATGTGTACATTTGTCATACAACGTTGCGCGTTTACTCACTTATGTTATGTATATACGGATTCTTACATAAGTCGTTTAATTGACGCGCATTGCGTAAGAATAAGCCTCTTCGCGTAGGAAAGGTTGAGTGTCACGGTCGAACGCCGTCGTCGTGCACCTGCCAGATGCACAACGACGGATATATCGGATATAATACACGCACCTTTATCGAGGAGAGGGAGGAGGGGCGGAAGGACTCGTGCTCCTCGTCTCCACGATCCTTTCGGGATTTCTTGTCCGGCCGAAAAGTTTCCTCGAAGAGCCAGCTGCTCCGTCAGTTCGTCTGCGACGATCGTGGTGGTCGACACGCGAGATCCACGCGTGCCCCGTGATCGAGAGATCCGCGGATAGAGTGGAGTTGTATCGTGTTGTAAATTGTGTAATTGCGCTCGAGAGAGTGAGCCGTACCGTCGTATACACATCGAGGACGAGAATCGTGACACGCAACCGGCAATTCGATACACGTGGAAAATCGCCCGAGTTCTTCAGGAAAGCAACATGATCGTTTGCGTTTCCCACTTCAGGGGGTGCGTTCTTTTTATCTTTACGACCCACATACGTACACCGTAACCGCACTTCGTCTGGCTAGAATAATTAGAGACACCTGGCAAGAAATGCTTATCGTTATCTTATTTTAATTATCTTCTTATAGGTTTACTGCGTTCCTTTACGCAGGTTATAAGGAGTCCTTTCATTTATGATACATTTGAAAAAAAATTTACATTGTAAAAAAATAACTGTAGACAAAGTGTCTAAAGTTTTCTTACAGACATTGTCCAAACTTTCAAAAGAGTGTCTAAATTTTCAGATATTAATTCTAAAATTTCAAAAAAATGACTTTGATGATTAAGATAAATTGTCTGAAATTAATTTCAGATACCCAGATTTGAAAATTCAGACAAAAATGTGTCTGAATTTTTTATAGCATATATATGAAAGATTAAGTTGAAAATTAACAATTTTTTTATTCTTGAAAAGAATAAAAATTGATCCGTATTTTTTAATCGCCAAAGTAAGTAATCTCTTTGATGATTTTTGTTGTCTTTGACAACAGCGAGTCGAAAGATGATTCAAACTATTGAAAAATACATTTTTTATAACATATATATGAAAAACTAAATTAAACATTTTTTTTTATTCTTGGAAAGAATAAAAATTGATCCGTATTTTTTAATCGTCAAAGTAAGTAATCTCTTTGATGATTTTTGTTGTCTTTGACAACGGCGAGTCAGAAGATGATTTAAACTATTGAAAAATACAAAGTAAAAAAAAATTTAAGAAATATCACTTGTATTAGAGACAAAAGAGTTAACCATGCACGCACTCTTTAAATGCGCAGCTTTCCGACGAAGGTGGAAAGGCCCCTGGTGTCGCACGGCAATTCGAGTCAGGTCCACGGCAACAGCATGCACGGCGCGTACTCATCTGGTAGTCAGACGTCCCTGTCGACGACGTCGTACATCACCGGCCAGTCCTATATGCAGAGCCAGAATTACGGTGCGCCTCCGTATCCCTCCACGAACGTGCAGATATATCCGTCGCACGGTGCGACGGGCTACTCCCAGCCGCAGAGCTACGGTACCGTGGTACAGGGCTTTGGCGGGCAACCGCAGTCCGCCGCATATCAGCAGAGTCACCTAAAAAAGGGGTCGGTCCGCAACGGCGATGTGCTCAAGCGATGTCGACTGCAGACCGCGTAAGTTGTAATCTTACACTCTCGCGAATGAAGAATAAGAATATCAGATCTCTTTACCGGTTCTTGGCGAAGAGATTGCGTTTTTCCGGCGAATAAAGAAGGCAGGCAGTAGTTAAGAATGGAATGTCGAATTTAAATTTGCAGATACGAGTTGTCACAGGATCTGCTCGACAAGCAGATCGAGATGCTGGAGCGGAAATACGGCGGTGTAAAGGCGAGGAACGCTGCGCTTACGATCCAGCGTGCCTTCCGAAGATACACGTTGCTGAAGAAGTTCGCGGCAATCACGGCAATGGCCAAGGCGGAGAAGCGACTGAGCAGGAAGCTTCAGGAGGCGACGACAGATCGTTCGGGCAACCTCAACGATCACGAGAGAATGGTTTACCACAGTCAGATATACATTCAGCAGGCGCAGTCCGCAAATAGGTATATAATATATACATAAGATATTTCTCTCTTCTGTGTCAAGTTAATCGCGATTAAACTGACCGTGAATCCAACAGACCGATGCCGATCCGCAGCATGTCTCTGAGAGAGAGGCGGCACGTGGACAATTCCCAGTCGCCGATACCGAGGAGTCAGAGTGGTAGATGCGAGGTTCAAGTCAGCGGTCATCAGCACACGAATCATAGCTTGCACCAGAGCGGCAGGCACACACCCTCGTTGGCGCCTAGCCCGTGCAACCGGCATCAGCAATTACCGCCGAGTCCCTGTTGGGAATCGAGCTCCCAGGAGAGCGGTTCCAGTATCCATTACTACAATCCCCAGGTAAGTGCTGTACAAGCCATGAATGAAGCAAAAGAATGTCTCTATCAATCATTTCATAAAGTTGACGGCAATAATTTTTTGCAGTGATATATCTTTTCTATCGCACGTGCGCGCTTAAATAAAAAGTCATTCTTTTATTTATGCAGGAGGCCTTGTGCGGTCTGAGACAAGAGACGCCGCCGAGAGACTTACTGCGGACACCATGTACGTCACCGTCGGCGCCGCACAATATGACGACAATATCGCAAAATTGGAACAACGCCAATCAGCTTGGTCCTGGTAGAACGACGAGAGGAAGTTCTGGCAAGAAGATTCCGCCGGAGGTACCGAAGAGAACGTCCTCCATCTCTTCGAGATCCATGGAACCGCGTCATAATGGTCTCAGTAAAAGCGTGGAGAACGGAAGTCTAAGTTCGGTGCAGAGCTCCGGCAGCGATTCCACCAATTGCGAGAGTTCAGAAGGTGACGCTCAGAGAGGCTCACCTGTCTGGAAGCACAAAGGGATTGTAAGTACATACTTGATTTTCTTCTTTCTTGTATGCTTGATAAAAGCGCGCGCGAGTAACGGCGATTTCTTGAGGACGTAAGCGAAAAGCGTCGTTAACGGAACCTGTATTCTGATTGTGAAATCAGTCGAGTTCGCCGGAGCATCAGGAATGTGCGAGTCATACCACGGACGCGACAACGATGGCTACTAACGTTAAGGAGCTCGGCCATTCACACGCCAGTTCCGGCTACCAGCTTCCTCTGATGGACCATACGGAGAGTTTGTCAACTCAAAGTTCAACGAGCTATAAGGTATCCGAGACGGTCAGAAAACGACAATACAGAGTCGGCCTGAATCTTTTTAATAAGAAGCCAGAGAGGGGAATCAGTTACCTCATCAGACGCGGATTTTTGGAGAACAGTCCGCAGGGAGTCGCCAGATTTCTGATCAGTCGAAAAGGATTATCCAAACAGATGATAGGAGAGTATCTCGGGAACTTGCAGAATACTTTTAATATGGCGGTACTTGAGTAAGTGGCTTCAATATCTTTTTTTAATATATATATAATTTGAATTAATATATTTACAAAAATAAATCTATTAATAATAAAAAAGTCAAAAGCATTTTGTTACATTTGAAAAATATATATATTTTTAATGATAATTTTTATGATGATGTTAAATTATAATTTTACTGACAATTTGCAGATGTTTCTCCCAGGAGTTGGATCTTTCTGGTATGCAGGTAGACGTAGCTTTACGGAAATTTCAAGCTTATTTTAGAATGCCCGGTGAGGCACAGAAGATTGAACGGTTGATGGAAGTCTTCAGTCAACGTTATTGTCAATGCAATCCAGATGTAATATCGAGGTTGCGATCGGCGGATACCGTTTTCGTGCTGGCCTTCGCTATTATTATGCTTAATACGGATTTGCACACGCCAAATTTGAAACCCGAACGCAGAATGAGAATCGAAGATTTCATAAAAAATCTTCGAGGAATCGATGATTGCGGTGATATAGATAAAGATATCCTGGTTGGCATTTACGAACGGGTAAAGGATAACGAATTCAAGCCGGGCTCCGACCACGTGTCGCAAGTGATGAAGGTTCAAGCGACTATTGTTGGAAAGAAGCCAAACATGGCACTACCGCATAGAAGATTGGTATGTTACTGCAGACTTTACGAGATACCCGACATTCACAAGAAAGAAAGACCTGGCGTTCATCAAAGAGAAGTTTTCCTCTTCAACGATCTGCTTGTCGTTACGAAAATTCTGAGCAAGAAAAAGAACAGCGTAACCTACACTTTTAGGCAGAGCTTTCCACTTTGCGGCATGGTGGTTACTCTATTTGAGGTTCCTCGTAAGTTTCTATGACAAATACTTGTATACTTGTGTAACTTTTTTGGTTGCTATATCATCTGTCTTGCAGATTATCCATATGGCATAAGACTCTCTCAGCGTGTCGACGGAAAAGTTCTAGTCACATTTAACGCTCGAAACGAGCACGACAGATGTAAATTTGTGGAAGACCTTAGGGAGTCCATCAGTGAAATGGACGAGATGGAAACTTTGCGTATCGAAACCGAATTAGAGAGGCAAATCGCGTTTACAACACACTATCAATATAATAAATATATCAATATAATCAATATATAGAGGTTTGAGTCTAATGTAAGTGCAGTTTTATTTTATTTATTTTAGTTTTACAAAATTTCAATTTAAAATAGCTATAAACAGGAAGAAAATTAGAAACACAGATAAAATACTTTCTCTAATAATCGCTTAATGAATACAATTGGCAGAACATTTCTTAAATAACAACATTGATAATAGTAATTATTATATTAATAATAATTTGTATTAATATAAAATAGTGTCTGTGTATAAAAAAAAAAGAGGAATAGCTAAAAAAGGGAGTACGAAATACATAAAAAAGGGGAATACAAAAGAATATTGTACATATTTTATAAACGTAATTCATCCAGGGACGATTCCTGGACCTGGAGGTAAAGGATTGGCTCAGCAACCGTCTTTTTTAGGAGGTCTTTTTGCCAAACGAGAGCGAAAGTTATCGCAATCTGAAGAATCTGGCCCGTACAGTCGTACCACGGAAGTATAATGTGTGTGTATTCTTCCAATAATGTAAAATAAGAGATACACCTTTGTATACCTGTTTTTTCTTAGTACGCTTCGTGTTTTTAATAAAGCAAAGGCTACGTCTCGCTACGACAACGCCAATTTTAAATAGCAATAATTCTCGCAAATTTGTTCACATTAATGTAAAATTATCTTTTCTTCATTCGGAGTCTCTCATACAGTTTCTTCCGTAATCTAACAAACGGAAGTAAGGATATTTAATGCAAGCAGCAAAACTGCCACGCGCGTGAGATTGTTCTATTAGGTATACAATATAGAATATAGCACGTCATTTTATATATACACTCACGAAGCGTGCTAAAGAATGAGATAATCAATAACTAGACAGCCAAGTTCAAGGACATAAATTTAAACAAAGATTGGGCAGGATCCAATCGAAATCATCTGGCATATAAAGAGAAAAGAAAATTTTAATCTATCCTCTCCTCCTCCCGTTTAACATGTGTATATAGTATTTATTCATTAAAAAAAGAAAAGAAAATAAGGGACACTTTTCATACTGTATTTATAATTCACGCGTTGCGCGATTGAACGATAGAATTGTGTGTAGATAATTATTACAATTTTGTTTAGTTTTACACACACACAACACACACACACACCTATATATATATATATACATACATATATACATATATATATATAGATAGATGTTAATAAGTATAACAGAAGCTGAAGAGAAGAAAGAATTGTAAATCACGCGAATACATGATACATTTAGCGAGAGAATTTTAACAGCGTCATTATTATATATCAGCGAGTATCATCACCGTCACTGATTTTCGAGGGAAATATTGTAAATATTAGACATAATAAAACATTCGGAATAAATTATATCATGTGTAACAAAAAAGAGTTAGCATGTAAAAGAAAACGATAAGCAATCTCTATTGATGTTAGGTGCATGTTGATGTCTAACGATTTTTATTGTCGGAAACACGTGAAGTTTGTGAATGTAGCAGTGAAATAAGATTCGACATAAATCATGTTTGTCATTATAGCGACCTACTGGTAATCATTCATGAGAAGTAGTTTTGCTTATTGTATGTTGAAATTTTGACTCAAAGTTGTTCGCATTTTATAAAAAAAAAATTAATAAATAAAAAATTAATAATCCATTATATTAAATATATCCATCATTAATTCGTTTCTCGTTTTCCGCGATGAGTAGACGATAGAGATCTAAGTGTCGTAATATGATCACAAGAATAAACATAGGTAAACTAAGATACATACGCGAAACACAAAAACAAAATAAAAGAACGCGCATGCCTTATTTACTGCCACTGAGTAAATCTCCACGCGCGAGGGAGAAACGAAATAATGATATTATATATACGTAGAAAGTTCTCCAAGAGCTGTGGAATTGTATGACAAACTAATCAATCGTGTACATAAAACGTCAGTCAGCTAATAAGTAAGCAACGACGTTCATTAATTTTAACGATACTCACCCGTTATAAAATAACGCATCTGTATAGGAGGAGTGTTTAATATATCTAAGTTTTATCTTTATTTCTTTATCTTATCCTTCCTGTTTTTCTACTCTTTTTTTTTTTTTTTTATTTTTTTTTTATTTTAAGTATCAAAAGTTTTAACATATTTATATGTGTAACTGATAACCAAAGCATTTCTCAATAATATTATGAACAAGAGAGATAATTTTTATTATGCATTCAGCAATAAATATTATCAACAAAAAATGTATCAATTTAGAAAATTATATAACAGATTTATTGGCACAAAATATATGTGATTGGTCAAAGATATTTTATATACAAAGTCCTCATACAGATTTAGAAATTTCGCGAATGAAAATTTTTCGCATACAAAACTGTTAATAAATTTTTATATATAGCATGATCGAAATTACGTTTTTAACTTTGCGCTTATTATGTTTGCTAATTGTATTATTATCAAATGACTATAATTGATCGTATTGCTAATGCACTTTAATGTTGCAAAGATGATCGAATGTTGAACACTCTTCATACTTGACATTGAAAAAAGAAACGAGAAAAGCAAGAAATACGTGTAATTGTTGAAATTGTCAGCGGACAATATTCGTAGCTTGTTGACAGTACATCTTGTTTACAAAAAAAAAAAAAAAAAAATACAGAGAGGATACGTCGTGTCTGTCACGAAATTTTTTGATATTAACAAACTACATAGATTATTGATACCGATATTCTAGTCTTTCTCATCTCATACAATGATATATACAATATAATGCTCTTGTATGAAAATACGGAATTTCAATTTGCAAAAATAATTTTTGAAATCAATTGCGTGATTGTACAAATGTACAATCAAGATCGCGTCAATTTCTACAACTGGCTGCTCACTCGAGTATAATCCGAATTCTGTGATAATCTCGCGAGGACAAAAAAAAGACTGATTAGGAAGACCCCAAAACTTTACTACACATATATATGTATATGTATCTCTCTCATCACTTTTCCGAAAGGATAACACAAAATTATTATTGAACGCATAAAAAAGACATGATTTGAGCATATTGCCTCGCTGCCTTTAAATTTCATACTTTTTATCACTATCAACACATCGTTATTAGTCGTGTTAAAGTAGAGTGTTTGTTAAAAAATGTCGAAAAAAAAATAGATTGCACCAAATTGGCGCGATCTTCTAAATCTTTGACACTTGATTGAGCACGTCGCAACATTATTCGATCTGCTTTCCGATTTGATGAGAAGGCGCGTATAATTAATAAGACCAGTTTCCCAATGCCAAATTATTAATAAATTCCTTCCCTCGTTAGTCTAAAATAAATGCTGTAAGCACACTGTGTTAATAAATAACTCTGAGTCTGAAATGGGTGTGTTTTCTTTTTATCATTATACATATTGTATCTTTTTAAAGCACTTGTCATTTATACATTTTTTTTTGTTATAGATGGATGTAGCTTTTGGTGAAAAAATATTAATTTTTTCATCCGAAAAATAAGCAGTCTATTATTTGAAAACATTATTTACATTCTCTCTTCATTAATTTTCTTATTTTTATTACAATAAAAGTATTAATTATATTATAAAATTTAACCATAGTAATCAATACTTGTAGAAACCATAGATTCAAGATATTTATATTATTTATTATATATTTGCTTCTATGCTTTCCGATAATATCAAATGATTAGTAAATCTGTCTCTAATCAGCGATAATAGATAAACTTTTTTTCACACAACAATAATGTATATTACATAATCTGATTTTTGTATTTCAATTTTTTAATTAATTTTCTAAAAATTTCTGAAATTTCTGAAAATAATGTTCAGAAAATAATTAATATTGATATCATATTCGACCTAAATACAAAGAAAGAGTCCATCTGTCATTCTTTAAACACGTGTGACATGTGTCATGTGTCGCCTGTGGCCATTTAAAATATTGAATGCTTCAAACTTCTATACGTTGTCCTCGTGTCCTCTTTGTGATACAAATATGATGTCATTTAACAGAAATACATATGGATTTCCGTTAATTAATCATTGCTAATATTATTAGCAATGAAATAAGATGAGAAAGATGTAAACAGTCTCATAGATGTCCCGATGTAAAATGTTATTGATATACACCTTTAATCTAACCTCTAACATGTGACATACATTCTGTTTTTTTATGCAATTTAACAAAAATTACGCAGTTTCTATCTTTATTTTAATGAAGAAAGTGAACATTGTAAAAAGTAAAATTTCATAATCATTTGTACGATTCTCCTGTATTAGACGATGGAGAATCAGGTACATTCGGAATTGATTATGATGAAGGAGGAACGGGACGAGGAGGACATAAAGGAAGGTCGGTGTTCCACCGAAAGCAACAAGAGCATCACACCTGACCCTTTGGCGATCGGGATAAGACCGAAGCCTTTAATCTGCAAGCCGGAGAACGTGAGCATCGGATGCAAGTCAGAGCCGATCGAGAGGAAGTGGCAGTGGGCTCCAGGAGCCTGGCAAGATGCAACCAGGACTAGTGCATTTCAACCATACAAGGTATTTTTTGTACTTGATTAAAGTAGATGGGATATATGTGTATCACTTTTAACGTTAGAAGATTATTTGTCTATTACGAGACTGTTATATGTAAACAAAATGAAATATATATTTATATTTATCTGTTTTATATTTTATAGCCACCCACGTTACTTACAAATCTGCAAAGAGGCAATACTCAGACCCAGATACATCAGCTCTATGTCGAGAATGATATCACGTTTCATACTTTGGCGGGTCAAGGGGAACTTACACCCGAGCATATATATTCAAGTATATAATCTATCTGTATAGTAGCTATTTAATCCGTAAATTGTGCATAGTTATTATGAATCTGTAATAAAATAATTTATCTTTGCATTTGTGATTACAGATCCAGTAGATGCGACTGATGAAAAAGGCTTAACAGGATTGATGTGGGCCAGTGCTTATGGACAATTAGGTACCGTTAGACAACTGCTCAAGAGGAATGCTAAAATAAATCGCCCTGGAAATAAAGCAGAGACAAGTTTGCATTTAGCAGCTGCTTATGGTCATTACGACGTTGTTAAATTATTGTTAAATCATGGTGCTGATCCTAATGCGTGTGATGAGGTATATATAGTGCATTTAAAAAAAAAAGGTATATAAACATGATATTTAAATGTCAATAATTTCTATTCTGACATAGGATGGTAATACACCACTAATCTATGGAGCATATTACGATCATCCACGTGTGTGTTATGAATTGTTAACAAAGGGTGCAGAAGTAACACATACCAACTTTTCCAATATAAGTGCTTACAAGGCAGCAATTATGAATAATTCGATAAATGGTAAGTAACTTTATTCATAAACGTAAAAATCGTATAAGAATAATTTATTCTTCATTTATTCTTTGCAGCTAAAGCAGTTATTGAAAATCACTTGATACCACAAATTATAAATATACCAACAGATGAATTGTAACAATACAATTAATTTATATATAGGTTAATATTTATAAATATTTGTATATGCAATGCATTTTCAGAAATGGTAAAAGCATTAATAGCAACATCATGTGATTGTAAAAAAGAATTTATACTCAACATCTTTCCAACAAGTATTGTGTTAGGAAAGAAAAATGACACAAGCATGAAACATTTACTGATAATGAGATAAGGTATATAAACTTACGAACAAGTAACAAAATTTCATATAGATATATTTGGTAATAATACAATCCTTTTCAGGCGCGCTAATTGTAATATACTAAAATATATGTATCAAATAAAAAGTAAATATACATTTTCACTGTGAGTTCAATTTTTTCTAATTATAGGATATATTTTCTTTTTTACAAATATATTCGGGCATCTGGAACAGCTATTAAATGATGTAGTAATAAAAATTGACGCGTATATATAAATATACCAACATATGCTCATCGATCATCAAAGGAATGATTGTATGGCAATAGAATTAAAACTCAAACAGTAATCAATCTTGATTGTTAATTGTAACATTACACATTCCACTGAAACTGTGCTTCTATTTTCATATTCTCTTACATACGCAAATATTTTATCTATTCTTTCTTATACAACTTCATAATTATCAGTAAAGAATACAGATTCTACCGAATACTTAACAGGGCTCTCATCTTCTACAAGCAGAACTTCGCTAACCTGGAAAGTAAAAGTAAAATATAATAATTGGTTTTTATATAAATTATATATATATATATCTTTCTCTTATAACTTGCGCAATAAATTCGTGTAATTTTACCTTGATTTTGGCATACGGCGTTTTAGAGGTAAACGAGATATGAAGTGGGAAGAAGTCTGAAGGTGTAGAAGAGGGAGCCGAAAATTCCATCGAGCCAGATTTCGTCGAAGCATCGATCACCGGCAAGGACCAAACTAACGTATTTCGTCGTGCCTCGTGCGTATACTGTCCGTCGCATTCGCTAACGATAGGATTGCATCCGATAGATAGAGGAATGTTTATCTGGACGTCGTTCAATTCGAGGTCAGCTTGCTCCAATTCGTATTCGATATTCACGTCGCAGCCACCCTCTCCGTTTTCAGAAGGCCAACAATTTACTGTTACAAACGATTAATTAAAAATATATAATTAAAAATATTCTTGACTTTTACAAACTTAAAACAAAATTGTTTTATGCATATAAGTAACGAATCTTACTTGAAATTGGTAAAGCTGTTTCATCTTGGGCTTGGAAACGCCATTTCAACACACCAACGTCAGTGTTTAGCGGAAATGGTTTTGTAGGTACTTTCAAACCTATTTGTCCATGTGCTCTGAACAATTCCTTGTCCACGTTTGGATGAGTCTGTAATTGAATACCTCTTGTGTCCCTGTTCTCAACTTGTACACGGATACGTCCCCATTTCTCGTCGGAGATGTGTAAAGTCACTAAGCCGTGCAACTCGAAGTTCTGTAAGCCTCCGTCCCGACCGACACGTACGTTGAGTCTCTCCTCTTGCCTCAAGTGAACTCTTTTAATGGAAATATGTTTGTTTCAATCAATTTGTTTGTATAAATACAAATTTAAAATTTTTCTATTACATAATGGATCAATGAAATTACATACAATTCTGCGTTCATTATTTGAGGGGTGATTGGCGCTAATTTCGTTCCAGAAGCAGCAAGAGGCCCTGACACGACATTTTCTCCCTCCTCCTTCAATTGATCAACGAAAGAGTCCACATCGCGAGATTTACCACCCAATTTCATTGCACCTGGTCCAGCATTAACTGGTTTCCTGATTAAAAAAATTAGATATTATACACACAGAGTGACAATATTTACATACCAAATTATAATCTAATAAACTAGATTTAATCATACTGTTTGGGCTTATAGGAAGGTCTAAATAGTTCAGCCACAAGATTAGCTGAATCGCCGACAGCTGGAGTAGCTGGGGTGCTACCACTTCCATATCCACCACCAAATCCAGGACTTTTAACTCCTCCCTTCTTGTTAGCTTCCATCATTCTTTGCCTCTGTAATTCTTTAGCTTTCTCGCGCATTTTATTTTTAGCTTCGCGTTCTTGTGTCATTCTGACTGCTTGATAAACCTTTTCTTCATGTGAATCCATTTCTACAAAAGTTCTGATTTGTGCTAAATTAACATTCTCTCTGTAGCCTAGTGCAACTATCTCATCAAACGCAAATATTAAATTGAACGCATTCTCTGCTATTTCAAGTTCATCCATTGAGCTGCAATATTCTGGTAGCTGAAAAATTTAAATATATCTTTATACATATATGTTAACTCGTATAACAAAATTTCCTGATAATTGTGTTCATAATTGGATTAATCTACTTACCACTCTCGCAAAGAGCCTTAAAGTTTCCAGATCCTCCAAAATATTGCTGGCCTTAGTTGTGATAAGTAACATATATACTTTCTCAAGGGGCTGATAAACATATCTGACGGATTCAGTTTCTACAAATGTATGCTGTTTACCCGAGCTCATCAGTTTCGGGAATGCAGCGAGTAGGCCCTCTATTCTCGCCTTCGTCATTTCGACAAACTGTCGAGAAATTATGGCTGGAAAAATAATTACATGAGATAATCGTGTAGCACAAATAAAATTTTTTAAAAATTACATTGTGACAAAGAAAATTTAGCATGACGGAAAATTTTTGTACGATCTTCGTTTATACAATCGATTGTCCGACACTTTTTCATTTCTCAACGAAGAATAAAGAAACGTCACGTATTATCATGTGATTATCTCGATTTAGCTCCGGGCGATCTGCTATCAAAACGAGACACGTATACCACGCGGGATCGACGTCAAGGGTAACTTTGTTACTTACTCTTCCCGGCTTTGGTGCATACCGCAGCGGCGATGAGTACCTGGAAAGAAAAGATAGAGGGTTCGAGTATTCCATATTTCGTACATTCGGATCTGGTGACACATGTGGGATAATCGCGGCTCGGCGAACCGCTAATGGATGACGTTTGCGGACGACGTCGCGAGCCTCGACGATCCGCCTTCGGCGGCCAGGACGCGCTCTTCGCAGCGACTTTGATTCGCGACAATTCCGTAGATGACGAGAAGCGATTACTTACCATTCTAGCGAGCTAATTCCAAAACACCTCGTATGATTAAAATTCAAGCGTACTTTCTCACATGGGAGAACCACTATCTACTCTCTCCACATCACATATACACAAATAACGAAAAAGGCGAATAGAGGGCGCGCTCTGCTGACGTGTGGCATGATGAAAGAGATTCGTCACGAACTATGCGAATTCGTGTAGTACGGAAACCATCGGGCGCATTCGTAAACTACGTACGATTGGATTCTTTTTGACGCGCGTCCAATCATATCGTTGATACACCGGAAGTACGTTTACTCGCGAGTTTATACGTCCTAGTTGTACGTCCTCTTGTACTTTTTCTATTCAAAAAACGGAGTTTAAAGCGCAATGACAGAGGGAACCGTTTTATTTGAATTCTCGGTTCGTTTATAAATCCATTCATAAATATTAAATATATCGAATTACGCTTACACGTGTTAAAGAATTAAAAGTCTGTTGTTTTGAAGATTTCAGGAAAACAGAGGAGGAGTGATCTTCCTGGTCCGACAAAAGTGTTCGTCGCAAGAAGAGGCTGGAGAACCGTCCGCGCGGGATTGAAAAACACGATGACGTATGTAGATATACATGTACGTGAAAAATAAAATATTATCATGACTTTTATTTCTTCTCGCATCTGCAGTTTAATCTCGATGGCGATAAAATTTTCTATTCTATTTTTTTTGTTTTTCAAATCAGTCGATTCCGCGAAATTTGCGAGATCTTTACGGTTCTGTATACACGGTACTTGTAATTTCATATAATTTATTACGAGAACATTGTAATTTTTTGATCTTTCGTATCATTACATGATTTATCTAACGCGGATTTTTATTCTATCGCGATAACACTAGAGCTCGAATACATGATATATTTTTCATAAACTTGCGAAATAAAAGGTAATCTCAATTAATATCAAAAACACACTGGTTATTTAATTATCTATTTTTAATTGAGTTTGAAATATTGAAAGAAAAGTCCATAGCGTAAAAATACCAGAGATAATTGGATTTCATTCAAAATGTGCAAAATCTCAATTTCGTATTCCAGGAGTCTGTAATACCTGCAGCGCTGTCTGTAATATCTGCTGAAGCAGACGACAGAGGGCGACATTCAATAGAAATTTTACGTGCAGCCACGAAAACGGCACCTCGAAGAGCGCAATTTCACGTTGTTGAGAGCATTACGATGTTCCTCGGCATATAAAAAGTTTCAGAAAAGATTAAGTACACAATAAGTAAGTAAAATATAAAATATATTGTATTCCTTGTATACATGTATGTGTATTATATTTATAATTCCTCATCTCGCAAAATGATTTCATGTACAGTTTCTCGTACGATCCATTCATATCTTCAAATAATACGCGAACGTTCAAACCAGATTCTGGAAAATTTTCATCTTCAAATTATAATTTTGTAATATTTCTTTTTAATTATTAATCTATTATTAATTCTTCAAAGTCATTGAGCACTTTTTTGAAAGATCTTTGGATATCGATTTTGATTTTTTTTAAGTAATTCATAGAAAATTCAGGTAAATACAGTAACATAAAAGATATCAGAGATCACGTATTGGAGATTAAAGAGATTGGAATTTAACTAATCACAACAGAGGGAAGCCAAAATTGCTTTGACCTTTGATTGATTAAATTTCACTATTTAATCTCAATTTCTATGTACGTATAATTTGATACGGGCTTTAGTGCCCACCAAGTGAATCTATGTTCAATTTTCTATGTTTGGTTAGTATTGAAAATAGAGAAAGGGGTCGCGCTTGCTGCGCGTCAGTGCATCCAACAGTGAATTCGCTGTGAATTACTGTGCTATTACGTATTTAAACGGAAAATTTGAATTGGCGCTCCGTTCCGCGAGTCGAGTTACGTTAATCGAAGTGGGATTAATTGTATTTTATTGGATTGAGTGTATTAAGTGAATTAAATCTCCTGTATTACATCGTGTGCGTCGATGTGATTAAAGGTGCTCGATGCAAATTCGAAAGAAACGCGATAATGATAATCGAATCGTAGCGACCTATAAGGTTATCGCGTCCTATCAATTTTCAATCGACATACATCTTCCACATTTCGCAGGATCGATCTGGCGCGTCGCGAATCGGAAACCAGTATCGGTGAGTGAATTATTTATTCATCACGATGTCTGCATCATATAATATGTATATATATATATATATATATATATATATATATATCGTCGCAATCTCTTTTCGAAACGTCAAACTCGAAGGAGCGTCTCCGGAAATTTTCGACCGAAGGTTATCGCGATCCTTCGATCCACGTCGGTCTCGCGCTTGTTACGGCAATTACGATACGGCTCGGAAAACACATCCCGCTGGTGTTTCATCAGGTACACGCGCATGTACATATATACACGACCGTGCGTTAATTTAGTGGCTACCATTATCGCGCTCTTTCTCTCTCGCACGTTCGTCCGTCGCGATGCGACCAGTCGACGCGGAAGACGGACGGCTTGTCGCGCGCGCTATCATTATTACGTCGCATCTATTCCGTTCGGACGAGCTCGCGCTTCCGTTATTCCCGCCCTTTTCGCCCTATTCGCAATACCCTTACGCTGGGTACCTCTCCCTTGAGCACCCTTTTCCTTGTTGCGCACGATCCTTGGCGGCGAGGAGTGGCAACTGTATACTATCGTAATGGGTGAAAAGAAATATTACACCTACAGGTAATTAAATTTTATTGCCAATTTCGTAAAAATGGTTGGAGAAATGGTGTTCAATTTTTAATTTTCTTGAAATAAATTTATTTTATTATTTAATTTTTTAAACATTTTTTGTAACAAATTTTATAAATATATATGTATATGTTTTATAAATATTTGCGTGTGTGTCTGTAACTTTAAATTTATTTTATAAACTTTTTTAAATTTAGATAACAGATTTAATTGCAATAGAAAAAAAATTCCATTTATAAAGAAATATATTTATAAATATTATAATATTATTATATTTATATAATATTTATAAATACTTATATATAAATAGCTTTTATTAAATAAATTTTAATAATTTAAATTCAGGATGTCTACTCCCTGGGAAAAACATGGAAAACCGGGAATATTCAGGGATTTCTTTTGTATCTGGAAAAATTAGTAAAGTCTTATGTAATTTTATTGGGATTCAGGGAATTTTTTTACAAGATTTGAGTAGACACTCTAAAATTTTTTCTTACTTTTTTATTTTTTAATTAATTATTAAAATTATTTATTTTTTTATTATATTTAAAATAATTAATAGTAAATTTATTAATTAATTTGTATTACAAAGTTAGTTCAAAATAATGTAAACAATTACATTTATATTAATCTTTATTGCTATTTCATTAATTATAAAATTTTACATTTAATGGATAAAATATTTAATAATGTATTAATAATAAATTAGATATGCATTTAGAAAGACCGAAAAATCTTGAAATTTAAAGTAATTTGTACGAATTAAATTTTATTATCCAGAAACAAAGTTTTATCGTGCTGCGAATATTACAAACTTTTTATATAACGCGCGTCTGTGTTTCTCAAAATTATTTAAATTGTAGATATGGTTTTTTTCGGGTATTGTTAGTAGGATACATATGGATAGAGTGCTAAAATAAAAAATGATAGAAACAAGATTTGTATCTTTAAATTATTATTATTGGATACATGGTATAGAACGAATGTTTAAGAAAATTGTATGTAAAGTTAATTAAAAAGTTAAATATTACCGAGGAAAAAAGTTGAAAAAATATTTGATGCTTCGCGCTGTAAAATTTGATTTTTATCAAGGTAAATTCTCTACAAGCTATTGTAATTAATTAATGGCACTGTTCCTTTCTCGCGTCAGCATTGTCGTTATTATAACCGCTGTCAGCAACAGAAGCGGGACGGTCGACGAGAGGCTTTTAAAGGGAAATTAAGCTCAGGGTAAATGGTTAACAAAGAAATTAATGTACGTATCGCACTTACACCGCCATCAAGCTACCCGAGCGGTGGGGTGACTGCGAAGAGGGCAAGGGGCAGTTGGAGGCGGTGATACGCCGGCTAACCCAATTAGCTTCTGGGCTAATTTGCTCTACGTGCTTAGCACGGCACTCTTTTGCGAGCGTAAGCAACGGCCATCTTGATAATAAGGGTTGTTGGGGGGACCAATCCCCTTTTTTCAGGTTGTGCAGCGCGTGGATCGGGACAAGCGGCGCGGATTAAAAAGAAGAATGCGCTGACGTCGATTTTCGCTGTGGTCCTCCGTCTCGTAAAAAGCTTACTTCAATGTCAGCGTCTTGTGACGACGCGGGATGACACGTGTGTGGAAATGTCAGCCGATATTAATCAACGTAAGTCAGTTAATTAGCGGACAACACAACGGACGCGGCAACAGTGCAACGATTGGTGAGTGAATTTATATCATGCATGAATTATTTTTTTCTCATCCGTGTGTTTTTTTAATGATAAATAAACGAAACAACCGCAAGAAACCGTCGACTATATTTCGCTGAATATATCTTGCTTGATTTAAAAATTTTTATATAACTGAAATCTAAATATATTACTGCTCTCGCTTATTTTGCTTGCGTTATCGGCGAGAAGATTAATTCTGCCCCTTTTTTATTTTGAAGAGGGGAATCTCTCTGTCCCCCTATTTTCCCATTGGAAACCTCAATACGTTATTTCGCACAAAGCCTAGCGATTTGCCGTCACCTCTCTGTGTATTGAATACATTCGCTATTGAATTTTATGAAAATATTGAATTTTATGAAAATTGTATGTATTTGCATTTTTCGATGCCGCGAGAAAAAAAGCGTCATTACTGATGCATTCTCGATGCGTCTAACGCGATGAATAAAAATTGAAATTTGTATTTTATATATGGAATTTTCTCTTTTTGTTTTTTACGTTTAACACTCTCGCGCAAAAAAATAGAGCGATACGTGCGCTTTTTACGGTAAATTTTCGCGTTACGTTATTATAACGAGACGAGAGAGAAGTCTCGTGTACGCGCTCAAAGGGATTGCGAACGTCCTTCGTTTCGAATAGAGACGTCCATTTCGTTATAAATATTACATTTTAGTTCCTTTGAGCGCGCGCCGCGCAATCCCGCGATAAGTTGGAAACTCGTAAGTCTATTTCTGCAATTACCAGCGCGGTAGACCACGGTAGCCAAGCAGAAATTTCCGTGCGCGCGGTTTTGCAGGGAATGCCGACCAGGGATATTACAATTAGTGTAATATCAACGCGAACGAAAGTTCCATAGAGCGAGATAATACGGGAGTAATAATAAGGTTAGCCGTATTTCCATTATGCCGGGAAAATAACGGGATATTGGCATCTTTACGACGTTTGTCAAAATTAATGGAAGGCTTTCCCCTTGCGCGTTCGTAAACGATTTTCTCCCGTGTTTTAGATAGAGGCCGACTTGACCCTCTTGTACGAGAATTACTCGATTCTCATTCTCTCCCGCGGAAATCGCAGCGTAAGTAAATTTCGATGAGAAAACCCGCCGTTTTATCGCGATAATTTCGGAGAGCGGAGAATTTAGAAAAAAAAAAAATGTACAAAATCGGCGAAGATAAACTGGCGCAAACCGCGACGTCATACAGTGGTTCGTGCGGATACGATCGCGAAATCCGCGCTTTCAGATGCAAATGGAACACACCAGCCTCGTCGGGACCACCGAGATTCATTGCTATTTACCGCAATTTATTTTCAGAGCCTTCCGCGCGCGCTCCGACCGGCTCCAAGTTTTACCCGAGAAGCGATTTAATATACGGAGAGATCGCTATTCTCGATGTTGCTCATTTTATTATACCGACGTGTTGTTTACGTACGCGCTTCTTTCGCGACGCTTTGAAAAATTATCGTTATTAACTTTATGCTGTTACCGACTGATGTATAGACTCATTCGGTTTCGTGGCAATCGTGGAAAATATGTTTGCCGTTGTATCATCAAACTAGTAATCGTTGCGTTAATAATGTAGGTATATACATACATTATTTGCTCAGAAAGTTTCCTGTTTATTGTGTGATATATTATTATTAACTTATATTTACCTGTTTTAAAGTTTCTATAATTTATTGTTGTTACGTTATGGAGATGAAATGTAACTGTTGCTAGAAATATTAATATTGCTCGCATATAATTGGCGCCGAGAAATTAATTGTGAATTGCTCGGAAAGAAATTAAATGTCACGCAGTGGTACACGGTGCGACATTTTTAATTAAATGTCTCGATAGTTTCTTGATAATAATAAATTTCTCTCTTTCTTTCGGCTCATTGTGAGTAATTAAACACTACTAGAACTAAACTATATACTATAATTAAACTATATGAACTCTTTATAAATGTTAGGCAAAATATAATATTTTGCATTATTACTATATTTATATTAAAAATTTATGTTAAAAAAAATTATTTATATTAAAAATTTTACTTTCTTTCATAAAAACGCTTATGATTAATTAGCTTTATTTTGGACGATTTTCTAAATTTTTAAATTTGATCTTGAATGTATAATTCTCCCTACATAATTTATATATGGTTTAATGTAATTTAATTTGTGGAAAGAGCACTGGCATGATTCAAGCGGAGTAGTTTGAAGCAGTTTTATTATTCGTCTTTTCCATTAAAGGGAGGAGTCTGCGCAATTTAGCTTTGCGTTTATTTAGCTTGACATGGAGCTTTATGAAGGCTGTAAACAAGACTGGTAGAGATATTCTGGAGCGATATACCGGGCAAAGCTGGGGATACGTAATCTTATTAAATGGATTACTGCTGATGTGGGTCAGCGGTTTCGACAAGGGCGGTGAAAGACCGGAATTCGAAGGGAACGCGGACTTTGCGGTACAGTTGATCGCTGTTTTGCCGTGAATGAAAAGACTTAATAGTCCAATGCCGATATCTCTACGTGTCTGTCCCGTGACGATCATTAAGCTAAGGCTCTCGTTCACGCTTCCCTAATGATACATGCTCCGTAGCTGTTTGGATAAATTAATCTCCCTGCGTACGATCGCTCGATTATTATCAATGTCTCTTCCAAAGAGAATATCCTTCCGGGGTGCGTGGGATTTCCAGCGGGAGAGATAAATCCCTCCTTCATCTTGTCCCGGTCTATCGTCCGTCCGGATTTGATTAATTAAGGCAGTGGGAGGCGATCAATCGTCTCGCGGAGACAATGGCGAGTGCGTGCGCTTGCTCATTGACAGATGATCGAAGTCGTGACCGAATTCACGTTCCGATTCGGCGCGCAAATTCCACGAAGATCTTCCTTGATTCTCTCCTCTCTGCACCCTCTTCGCTGTCGTGAACAATGAACAGCTTTTTGTGATTAACGAGGGACAATCTAACGAGAGCGCCCAGTCCCTGTTATACTGTTCTTCAAGCTTCTCTAGTCGATTGTTTCACTTGATTAAAGCCGCATAATCAAGCCGTCGTAGACGGCTATAGAATCGTAGACGGCGGTCGCTACTATGCGATATTCGCGCAAAAGTTTGCCCGTGGTCGCGACATTCAATTTGCAAGCACAGATTGCATTTAGATTTTTAATTAAACGCGAAATTTCAAAACATAAATCAAGTTAATTGCCTTACTTAACGCGTAAATTTCCTTTTTAAATCTGTAATATTAATTAGTTTCTTTTAATTTTACAAACAAGTTAATTTATCGTCATAAATATTACGCTCCTAAAAGTTTTTAGTTAAACATTTCTACTTGATTTTTTCTTTTTCTTCGTTGTTTCATAATTTTTCTGCGCAAAATCGGGCTTCGATTATTTTTCATCGATTTTCAATGTCATCCGTGGGTTTAAAAAAGAGCCCTTCTTTTCAGCCTGCTTTTTCTCATGAGGAGTCTAATCGCGATATCCCGGTCAGCGATGGGCGGCCTCTTTCAGTCGAATTGCAGTTCTTCCACTTTGCTAAGCGAGGGTTCGCGCCACCATTTGTCGGACCGTCCATTCATCTGTCCGTCGGTGGTCGGTCGGTCGGTCGGTCGGTGGGTTCTCGTTGAAGCGAGATGCAACTCGCAACAAGCGTGCTCTCTGTCCTTCAAAGCGCCGAAGGGAGAGAGAAAGAGAAAGAGAGAGAGAGAGAGAGAGAGAGAGAGAGAGAGAGAGAGAGAGAGAGGGAGAGAGAGGGAGAGAGAGAGAGCGAGAGAGAGAGAGAGAGAGAGAGAGAGCGAGAGCGAAGGGGGGAGAGAGAGAGATGGCATGCCCGAGAGGGAAGAGGGAACAGAGAGAACCCGGGAGCTCTATCGACCGACTTCTCTCATCCAGCATCCCAGCTACGGAGCCGTAGGTAGTAGTTGCAGCTGAAATCTCCTCCTCCTCCTTCTCCTCCTACTACCACTCTGCGATTCTGCCTCTCTCTCTCTCTCTCTCTCTCTCTCTCTCTCTCCCTCCCTCTTTCCCTGTCTGTCTCTCTTTCTCTCCCTCAGTCTATCTCGCTATCTCGATTCCATCTACCACCCCGTGTCTCTCTCTTGCTCTTGCTCGTGTTCCGAAAGAGGTAGCTCTCTCGCTTCAACCACAGCGAACTCTTGACATTTCGCCGTGCCAGTGCACCAGTTCCCTATCCCAGCGAAAGCCCAGATATCCTCCAAGGCTTGTTAATGCGCGCTGATTGCCAACATCGTGCCCGGTCGTTCTCATCGAGCATGAAGGAGCGGAAAGGGGGAAAGGGGGGGAAAGAAGAAAAAGGCCGAAAAAAGTCTAGAGGGATGAATTTAGATGGAAAGATAAAAACGCGCATGTTACATGTCCAAGGACACGTGGAATCGCGGACGTTCTATCTAAGAGAAAAGTGCGATGTGTATATATGTATGTAAATTTGTTTACCGATAGTTTCCAACGTTTTCAAAAATTTTTACAAGATGATATAAAATAATCAATTGAACACGTGTGCGACATTTATCTCGACGAGATTTCGGCCTCTTGTCCCGCGTCCTCCGTTCGTCCCTTCCGCTCGAGCGACTCAATCTCTGACCCAAAAACTTTACGCGCCGTAAAAAGAGATTTTCCGTCCAGAGAAATTGGAAAACGATTTAAAGCGACGATTTTTCCAACTCGGTCCGATAAGACGACTACGGTTCCGCTGCACGATAGAGCAGCGATACATTATAGGGCGGTGAATCTTTAAGGGGGCCGGGGGAGGGGAGGAGGGAAAGAGGCCCGTCAGAAGCCTACAGAGCCGGCGAAGAGGGATGGTCGACGGTGATGTTTCCGTGCCGGAAGTTACATTATTTTATTCATGCGGTGCTACGTCGGGATTGGCGCAAACACCGTGCGCCGAGGCACGGCCAATTTCCATATGCAAAACGTCGCTCTGACGTCGAACAAAGTCGGAATCGCGCGGATTCGCCGTGTAGAGCTTGGGTTCGGTTCGGTCGCTACGGTTGATTCGTAGCTGCGGAATGGCTGTCGAACACGTACGCTTTCCAATAATATCGGAACGTAGAATCGCGCTACTGGCCTTTAACCTTCTCTCCCCGCGACACTCTCCGTTAAAAATATTCTCCTCTTTGTCACGATAAAATTATAAATCTTAGAAAATGTAGAGTTATTTGAAGTTTTATTCATTCTTAGGAAGGAGTTGATTAACATGCAGTGAATTAATTTTAACATTAATTAATCTCAGCTTTTTTCGAAAAAAAAAAAAAAAGAAATGTCTCAATTAAACTATGATTACAGTAAGAAATTATATTTTTATTTTATTTTCTCTTTATTCATCTCTACCAACATATCTTGACACATTAAATTTATTTAAATAAATTTTAATCTCGCGACATGCTCGTTATGATAATAAGGCAGGCGATAGTCTGATGAGAACGTGAAAAAGGCAATCGATGCGAAACGATTGAGCATTTTTAGGACATTCCGCGCGAAATCGCCGGAAGATCGACGCGTTTTTCCGCAATTTCATCAGTTCTCTTCACGTGCGAACGACGTCGCGCCAATCGCGGAGCAGCAATTTCCATTGCATATTCAGGGGCCTAAATGCTCTGTCGTTGCCAGCAGTCGCAAAGTTATTACGGTCGACATTCTCCGCGCAAACGAGATAGACGGGAGGAAGGTGTGAGCGGAAAGAGAGAGAGAGAGGGGGGGAAGTCCGACGGATTAATTTTCTCTCGCTTTTTCTCGATGTCTTTTACGATGACTTTTTTTTTATTCAACTCAATGAATTATACCGTAACGCATATATTCTTCGCAAGAAGCGATTCGCGAGAAAGAGATTAGACTCGAGTAGCGAATAAAATACAAAATGTCTTTTCATGTAAAAAAAAAAAAAA
Organism: Anoplolepis gracilipes; assembly: GCF_047496725.1. Taxonomy (NCBI): domain Eukaryota; kingdom Metazoa; phylum Arthropoda; class Insecta; order Hymenoptera; family Formicidae; genus Anoplolepis; species Anoplolepis gracilipes. The sequence continues at coordinate 13,084,137 of NC_132975.1, forward strand.
CATATATATATATATATATATATATATATATATATATGTATATATTTTTAAGAATAGCTTTTTAGAATTTTCAGATTTTGCTGTTTCTTCATATTAGCTTAATATTTGACACATGTCACAACAACAATAAGTAGTAAATACTTATCGCATAACCGAGTTCGAGTCAAAAGTAGTTTGAATCTTGTTGGCAATAATACGAGATAATTCAGGAAAACGACGTTACACCAAGTTTCTCGACATCGCCGACTCGCGAGACAGGAACGGAACGGAAAGTAGGTTGCGAGTCCTGACTGGAACGCCTTGTTATAATTCTCACGTGGTTCGCCGGGTTTCGGCTCATCACGTAAAACGATATTACATTATCTTCGGACACGCTCGTAGCGCTCTATATTCGCCCTGTAACGATCGAAGGGGGGAAACTTCGTAATGGCGGCACACGATCCGTATGCATAACATTCGACGTCGGTCTATGTACTTTGTAGACGGAATATATGTAATCTTCCTCATGGAGGGCCCGATATACCTGAGTAATCCGATGATCGTCCGCGCTACACAATTCAGACTCGTGGCCACGATTTGTGCCGTTATCGATCGACAACCATAAGCACGTAACAGACAGACGTAGATATTTTTATGAAACTATAGCGTTCTTCACTGCGGAAATCTCTCTTCTTCCCTTGATGTAAAACTGCGCAAGTTTTATATGATTAATGATATATATATATATATATATATCATTAATGAATAAAATAGGTACTTAGGCGAGTAAAAATTGAGAAAAGTGTCGTTGAAAACCGATTTACCGTCGTATTTCAGCGTAATCTCCTCTCTTGAAATCGTCGGCGAAATTGCGAAGGTAAATATTACATTCTTCCTCAGCGTACACACTGTCGCGCAAAACAGCGACTTTTATTCTTTACACGCTGAAACCACAAAAATTCAGCTTTGCGCGTTCCGCGAAAAGCTTACATACAGCGATATCTTTTGTTACATATAGTTGCTATTGTCAAACTTTTAACTGCTGCATGTATAAACTTGTTTTAAAATCAACGCCAAATAAAACAATACTATAGCTGTACTACATTTATAACATACTAACCAGATTTATTATCTTTATATTAATCAATAGAAAAAATAAATAGTAAAATAAAAATACTATAAATTAAAATAAAATATTATAACATAACGAGAAGTCTTAATTGATTATTTATTTTAAATTTTACATATTTCTGTTGAAAAAATTTCCAACTTTTGCTGAATGTATAAATATTGGAAAAGTTAGATAAATATATTTAAAGTACAATAATTAAGATTATTAATTAAAATAATAATTTTAAAAGACTATATGAAATATTTTTCATTTAAATATATATTAGAATTTTTTTTAAATTAGCATTGATTTCAAATATTGTATTTTTTACATTTCATGCATTATTTTAAATATTATTCCAAATATTATAGAAAAAGAAAATAATTAAAAAAATGTGTCAAACACAAATTCACATTTATTTTTAAAATGGTAATTGCTTATTTTTAATATTAATTTACAAAAATAATAAAATATGAACACAAACGAATTTATAAGAGACGTAAGAGAGAAATATAAATAGAATGAGTACAATTTCACAAAAACAGAAATCAATTATTTTACTGTTCATACAACGAGAGAAATAATTATTGTATTAATTATTTGTAGTCTTTGACTAGAAAAATACAAATTTTTAAAATAATTTCTAATTCAAATAAAATGAACTGATTTTACATTTTTAGATAAGATTTTAGTTAACATTATTTTAATTTTTTATTTTACAGTAAAAAAATAATCTATATAAATATTTTTATCCTCTATATTAAATAAATTTTTTTTTTAATTTCTACTGTCATACAAATGTATAGAGTGAAGAATAATATTTAAATAAAATGCCATTCATCCCTAGTGTTTGATCAAAATTTAATTTATAATATTTTAATTTTTATTGATAGAATTAATGATAAATAATATTAGATTCTAACGTTAAAGTATAAGTATTGCCATTAATTTTCTTTAGCATTTACGATTATAAATGGAATTTTCTAAAGATTCCTTGCAAAGGTTACACTTGCAGGGTACTCTGTATATGCTCTATTCCGTCGGACTTGATCGTTCGAAAGCAGTAGTGATTATAATTTTCGCGGTGGGGTGTCGTGCAATTTATAAACGCGCCGGTGCATCGGTTCCCACGTAAATCCGCCGACACGAACGGCAACTCATTAGCATTCTCAGCGACGCCGTCGAGCCAGGGCTAGGCGGGGCCCCGAATAAATTCACCGCTCAGGTACTTCGCTTCGATTCTACCTCCCTTTTGTCACCGCCAGACGCCGTGGACGGGAGAGGGAGAGAAGCTGTAACGGGGGTGTAATGGGGACGCTCATGATGGCGTTTCCCTCGCTTTTGTTACGTCCGTAGGATGCGTTCGAGTTCCATCTCGATATCGAGAAATTACGGCATCTCGCGTATATTTATTTCAGTCATCGTTTTCTGGATTCTGAAACACTAGCGTAAACCATTCCTGGCACTGATTTGGCGGAATAATATCTTATTAATTTGCAAACACAAATTTATTTCCCATTTGAATGGCATCATCGTGTTGTACATCACGGTATTATTGTCGAGACTGACAATGATTTATTACGATTTGGAGTAGAATTTAATTTCGCTGCTATTCGACGAGTATAATTATTGCATTACAACGTTGCATCATGAAAGATTTCATCACAATTACGCTTTTATTTGATTATCAATTGTATCTCTCGCAAACAAACAACTATAAAGTAGTATAGAAATTCTCGCCTTTAGTTACAAACTCTCTCGTCGATTTATGTTTTCCAAAGGGCTAAATAACGAAATATACTCTTTTATTTAACTTGTGTATTTTCGTATCGAATTGCAAATCTCCTCGAACGTGTTTTTCACGCTACATTCTCTCTCGCTTGTTTTACCTTTGTTCTCTTAATCGTCGGTTTTCCTTCTCGACGAAACAACTTTTATTAACAATCCTAATAAGCGGACGAGACGGAATTCGTTTAATCGAAAAGCGAAGGATGAGTAACTAGATAATGTTGCTTTATTACTTTATATTTCGAAGTTTCGCGTCTTCTCTCTTCCAACGTTTATAAAATTCGGATTAATTATTCAAAGATCCAGGTCTCTGATGTCTTTTGCGGCATTTATCACAAAATAGTACGAAATGTTGTTACGAGAATAATAATTATTTTGCAAAACGAGTTGATGCAAGAGTGCTTTCGACGTGTTCGCGTGACGAATTTGCATTTCGATTGTTATCGCCGAACGATAACGATCGGAGCTGACCGTTATTAATTCGGCCCGTTCGATATAACGGGAATTCCATTTAGCTCCTCCATTTTGCGCGATCGCACGCGTTTTGTACGCTCGTTCGTGTCCTCGACTTCATTTGCATGAAACACTCCCTCGCGATGATACGTATGTATGTTTATGCCAGGTGCCGGGGATCGAATTGCAAAAATTATGTTTTTAACATGGCGATGTAATGTACATGTGCGAAATGATCTCAAAAATTACATATTTCTCGGAAAGAAAATATTATAATGAAACTCTACTCCCAGTTAAACTCGGGCCAGCATGCTCTGTCGAGGCGCAAGAGAAGATTAAAGTAATATTTTCATGAAAAACATTTTTTTACTAAATATATACGATGACAAAAACTTCTGCTTTTTTTTCATATTTTTCGATAAAAATCAAATCACCAAATACAATAATGTTCTTTTAAAGAGTGCCTCAAGAAGAACTTTGCAACGTGGTTGACCCTGCTCATAATTTAAAAATTTCTCTACATGTGCTTGTGAATCATTGTGATGATTACCTAAAGAAATATTCGCGCCGCAAAAGATATAATCTCTTTTCTCTCTAATAATCTTTTATTGCCGAGATACGCGGCGGAAGAGACTTAACGCGAAACGTTGTATCAGCGGATACGCCACGCGTAACGAAAAAGGGTTTCCGTCGCGAAAGGAAACCCCCGGCGGGATTCTGATACGGCCGCTGTAAATTGTAACAGTCACGCTTCCGCGATCCCATTCAAGGTCCCGGTAGCGTAAACGATTAAGACCCTGCTCGCGTTGGTGCGACGACGTGTGTAGGTACGGCTTTGTGAACTTTCAGGGAAGATGGAGGGGAGCGAGAAAGACACCCCACTGTGCGTACATATGTGTGGGCAGGTGCGAGGGTGCGAAAGACAGAGAGAAACAAGGTGGAGCAGACGTATGGAGGAGAGAAAGAGAGAGAGAGAGAGAGAGAGAGCGCGAATAGGGTTGAAAGACAACCAGAGGGTGCTGCTGTGTTACCTTCCTGTCGGGAATGGGGAATCGGGGAGAGAGCTAGGTCAGGGCAAAACAACGTTAAATCCGCACTGCCAGCCCCGGGGCGCAATTTCCGCCAACCAGGACCCGAGGACGACACCCGCCACAGTTCTTTGGATCATCTATCTTCGTTGCGAGAAATAATCTACGCGATATTATCGGCACTCCATAGATGACTCTCTTCTATCGGTTTTGTCTTTACGTAAATGACTTGAGTAGGCGATTAACGATGCCATTATAGAATGATATAATATGACTTTTTTTTGACGCCAGTTCCTCCGAGATATCGATTGATTCTAACCATAATTTCTCTCTAATTGCAAGAAGAATTAATCAAAACTAATCGGTGCAATCGGTGCTTCTAATATTTTCAATATTCAAGCCGACAAAATTACCTAAAATTACAATTGTTTAAAGATTTGTTAAAGAGTACATTTTTTTTTTTTTTTTTTTTTTTTTTTGTTGAAAGACTTCTCGTCGTCTCGAAAGTCGCCAAAGAATATTTGTATTATACTGCGTGGCGGAATATCTTCGTTTTCTGGGGAGTGAAACAACAGCTCACAGAACCGACACCCGTGAATATATTGCCGTGAATTGTGCCGAGTACGGTACTAGAATTTTTACGGCCGCGGAGGAATTACGAGTGGTGTGCATGAAGAGAATATTCATCTCTTCACGTTGCACCGTGTGACTTTTTCCCTTCGCGGCTAACGGGCGAGAGAACGAACGTATTCCGTTTTCCGTTCCCATCGGCCGAATCGTCGTCCTCTCTCTCTCTCTCTCTCTCTCTCTTCCTCTCTCTCCTTTTCTCTCGCGCGTACCTCGCAATATTGATCTTCTCGGATACGTGAAAATTGGTAGGTGCTACATGGTCACACGACGCTTCGTATCGCGCGACAGAAATCCGAGTATAAGCGCGCGTTGACAAACGGACGCGAGTTCATTATTAACCTCTCTTGTTATATTCAAAATAAATTTTCCATCGCAACGCCAGTCTCTGTTATATAATAGCATTAGATCGCGTTTAGATTAATATTGCGACTCGCGCGCGCATAACTTTGTAAAGTATCTCGATGCTTTCGATTGAAGGAAATAATTCGTCCTTAATATAAATGGAAAAAAAACAAACGCCTCTCTTATCTCGCATTTGACCGCGTCGATCTGTACCATGTGTGTGACACCTGCTCCACCATTCTCTCCGTTACAATTGCTGACGCAGATCGGTAATTGAGACGGTCGCGGAGTAATTGCATTTACTGCACCGCCGTCGTGGCGTCGGACACGTACCGAGAGTCTTCTTCTTAGAATACCAATGAACGTGTTCTCGTTACCGAAGGAATATACGCGTCGGAACAGATCGGCGTGAGCGACCGGCCCGACAATGCGGATGGGAATGCAAGAGAATGGACCTTCTCGCGTCTTTATCCGTTCAAAAATCAATATCACGTCCGCGAACGGAGAATTTCGCCCGCGTCGCCAGACGATCTTCTATAATCCCTGATTTTATTAGAATATATTATAATAGCTCGCTTGTCTTTATATAATACATCAGCAAATATTGAAATAGGGCAAAAAGAAAAAAAAATATTGCCAAATAATTTTTGAAAGCAATTTTGAAAGCTGTTTATAACTTACAAAATTACTAAATATTTATTTGACGAATATGCTTCATTTTTTTTTCGCATTGTGATGCAGACGAAAATGCATATGTCGCGAATATACGCGTTGCATGACGCCATCGATTGGCGATACGTGCTAATTGGAAGCGCCCAATTAAAATTTCTTCTATCATATCGTTATATGTCATATTTTTTTCCGATAAGCCATATTCGTCGGCACATATACATATATACAATGGTGAAGTGTTCTACCATAAATGGTTATTTTCTTTTATCTTCTAAAACAAATATATCAGTATCAATTAAACGGTTCAAGCTGATTCTATTATATAAAACATAATTGTAACTTACAAAAGCTTTTTGCATTAAAAAATAGAGAGTACGCAATTCTTTTACAGTAATGTGGATATTTCGATGTTTTGATATAATATAAAAGTTGGTCGAAACAAGTATAACATGATATAACAGAATTATTTTACAAATTATTTTACAAATTTTCTCAGTTTAAAATTTTGCGGGTAACTTTTATTTTCTCATTTTTAACATTTTGATAAAATTTATAATTTATACAATAAAGGAATTCTGTTAAATTTTATAGTCCTTGTACTTGTTTTGAACAATACTACAATTTTTACTAGAAACCTTTTGTTGCGTTTTTCGTGTCTAAATTAAAACAAATATGTGTCAGAAATCATCGTTGCCTTAACTTTGTTTTAAAAAGTTTTATGAAAATAAAGACGTCAAATAAAAGCAGAATTGATCAAGAGTTTTATATTAAAGCATAGTGAAAAAACAGCGTTTGCTAATCAAACTCTAGTCGCTACAATACTAAACTGCAATCTTGCAACTCGAAAAACTTTCGCAAAATCTTTTTTTTATCGAAATCTATTTGTTATGGAACAGTAGCACTCAGACTTGATCTCGCAAACTTTAAAAGATTCTACGATATTGTTAATGAAATTCTAGAAGAGGTGTTACGTGGAAAGTTAGCTGTAAAAAGTAAAAAAATAACAGCAATAGCAAACTTAGTTTATTGAGTTTTGATTAAAAGTAAAATTTACAGATACATAGATAATTCACTGATTAGTGAGTTAATAATCTTTTTTCAAACGATTATATTTTTTAATTATGTAATTCTGAGCAGTATACGTGTCTGATAGCGCTATATAAAATATTTAATATAGGCAAAGATAAATATATATCGATTATGATTGAAATACTTTTTTCTATAACACTGATATTTTTAACGATAGAAAGACATAGATAAACATCGAGCAATGTTGTTTCTTTGTAACTCGATTTGTTTAATAAATTTTAACGCAGCGCTCATTATTATTACTACCTACAGCATTTACATTAATCGTACGATAGAGTTGCGAAGCTCTCTCTCTCTCGAGCACCGACGTGGCGTTTCTACTCAAACTAGATCTCGTATGAGGAAACGCTCACCTCTTAGCCATAGTTGGAATAATAGTCGCGCTGTAGAAGTGTTTGGTCTTGTTATAAAATTATTTCATATACAGCGCATATACAGCGAAATGTTTCCAGATGTGACTGCATAATTAAACGCATCTGCATTGCATAATTTATATATATATTTAATATATAAAATTATATTAATTAAAAATATTTAAGATATAAAAAAAAAAATAATGAAATATCCTGATGTTTTTTTTTTCATAAAGTCCAGTTTGGTTACAAAATCTTAGATCATTCCATTACTTTTTTTGCAGACCACTCCATTTTTCTCTCTCTCTCTCTCTCTCTCTCTCTTCATCCTTAATATCTCGCCGCAGAAATTTATATATTCTGATACACGCATATATATCTATTAATAATAATACCAATATTAAATTGAACTATCTATTATATCTATTGTGAAACTAAATAAGATAATCTGTGCTTAAAAGTTCTAATATACTATATACACATATATAGGTCACACACATGTAACTCAATTGACTTTACATACTCGATGAATGATCGTCAAATGCTCGTTTAATCTTGTCTCCAGCCGTCTCTTTGTTCCTCCTTCGTCTCCTTCTCCCTCTCTCACATTCGCTTTAATTGGGTCTTCGCAATTACTGCCATTCCACCTCTACCGCCTTCTTGTTAGTACGCATCAATAAACGATGTCACCTCGACGATTAAGGAGAGAATACAGCATCTCTACATATCTTGATCTACATCTATTCATATCCGCATCAGTCCGTTTGTGTAGTTCGCATTTTATCGCGCGTATTAACCATCTTTTAACGAATAATTCTTTCAAGATTTTCCTTTTATCGATCGAGAATCAATATTTATCATTAAGTTAGCGGTAAACATTCACACTTAATTTTCATCACTCATTTTCGATTTATTTATTTTTTTATTAGATTATTCATCAATCTATTCAGTTCACAGTTTAAATTGAAAGATGTAGGATACGCAATGTTCCATCCATGATACATTAAGATAATATTGGTTGAAGCGATAATATTGGTCTCAGCTTAGAATATGCAATAGATCTGGCAGATTACTTGCCAATCTGTCTGCTGGGTATTGAAAGCTTCTTATCATCCCCTTCTCTCCTACCCTAGTACATCTTGGTACAGATATTAAACTTTGATGATGGTACTCTGGAAGTAGACGCCGCTTTATTGTCTATTACTCGTTGTTAGCGGTAGTGCCGCAATTTAGTCGAATGCGACCGCAATTACCGTTACCCGTCTATTCTCCCATTCTCGCTTTCCGTCTCTTTTGCACCCCTCTTGTCGGGCGCAAGACTCGATAACGAGATAACAAGGCCGCAAGAGGCATGTTGCATTGCCAAAGAGCCCAATAATTCACTGCTCTAGTCCATTCGTGAGCATGTCATCGACACTTTAACAATTCGCGTATCGGAACGTAACTGTAGCTCGAAGCTCTGCCCGTTGCAGCCAGTCCGATTGTTGTGAATCAGACTTTAAGCCGCGATTTAATCGTTTAATAATTCTGGCAATTACGAATGAAACAAGACGCTCAGTCGTGTTCCGAGATACTAAATATAAAAGTTTTCTGGTGGGATTATACGAGGTCTTAGTTTGTTGAATTATAACTGTAATCGCGAGATAACACGAAGTGTAGTTAACTCCGAGGGAAGAAAATGTAAGCGAGAATTAACGGAGAATTAAATCGTGACACGCCATCCCTCCCGTCGTTCTTCCGTACAATTCTTTCTCGTTCGCTCTCTGATCCTCATTCTTTTTTCCATCGTATCGATTTTTCTACCATTGCCCGTCATTGTTCGCTGTTTTTCGCATATACGCAATAACATTTTTGTAATTGCGAGCGCGTAGAAATGTAGAATCGCACACGATTCCGAAAAACATAGAAGCTTTTATCAAGGCTGGGAGTTAAGGGAGAAATAAAGGAAATCGCGTATATAAAACGACTGCCGGAGGAAAAACGGGAGAGGCCGAAAATAAAGCGCAGCAGAAACATCCGTTTCAAAACATTATCCAGTTGGAGCTCTTAAACTTTCACGAGAGAGGAATATAAACGATTTAATTTTAATTGTAATTCGCCATGCGAATCGCTACCGGGTTTTACTTTGACGAGAAAAATATTAAGAAGCTAAATATGTGTTATTATCTGAGGTACATGTTTTCGCATTTATAATAAAAAAACAATTTATTACAATTTTTATTCAATCCTTATGCACAATATTTCACGATATTATAGCGGAGAATTTTCATTGCTTTAGTAAAAAAATTTATGTCTTTATCATATTTATATTATATATTCATTATTTTCATATTTATCTCTTTTCCAGCGAAATTATTCATTTAGAAAAAGATGTTCTATTTTTGGTTTAACCAACTAAGCTAGCAAAAATTTACATTATTTGACAACTCGCATCGCATATATCTATTCTAAACAGTTACAAGTTCCGCGTAGGACTAATTAAGAAAAGCGGAAAATCCTCTTCCTCCTCCTTTTTCCAACGAAACTTTACTAGAGAGACGGACTTGAGTTCCGTGGCTTCTCCATCTTTGAAACAGAAAGAATGCGCTCGTCGCCTGATGAAACTAGCACGTACTAACGAGCGAATTCGGCGAGGTAGTAGTTATCGGACGGAGGTAACGTTACTGCTAATTACGGATTCGCGACGTGCCACCAACTTGGAGATCTTAATTAAGAGAAAACCGCCAAGAGAGAGAGAGAGAGAGAGAGAGAGAAAGAGAGAGAGAGAGAGAGAAAATTCTTTACCTCTCTTCTTCTTCTTAAAAATAAAAAAGAAGACACTGCTCTCCTCTTGGCTATGAAAATCGAACAATTAAGGGATTTTTTTTTTAATGTTTTTTTATGTAATTATTAAAAATGGTTATTCAGCTATATATTTATTATACATTATAGCTTATATTCTCAATTGCCACACAATTTCCTTTAGCAAACAATATTCTAATAAATAATTCTAATAAAATTTGCGATATCTACACGCTCCAACAAATCACACAAACGATACACCCCAGTACTATCCTAACTTTATTATCTCTAAAAGCGTTACAACGTGCATCGCAATATCTCCTAGATCGAAGAGGATATGTTAACTTTAACTAAATTACAAGGTAAACCCTCATGCGGGCATAAACTCGAGCGCGAGCGAAGCATGTATTTTTAATGTTCGTGTAACATGGATACACTTAATGCGAGGGAACGCGTCGTAATTCTACTAATGAGTAGGTTTTACAAAGGCGGAATCAAGGCAGAAGAATACGTAGATAGAGACATGATAATAAGAATAGCCGGATGATAAATCTAAATTTCGCGAAGAGATTTCTGACATTCTTGGCGCGATGCCATTGGCAATTCAATTTTGGACCACAACCCCCGGGGTTAACAACCGTCGAAGGAAGACGTACTTCCCACTTTTTTAATAATAAATCTATTTTTTTTTTTTTTCTTTTTTTTTTTTTTTTTTTTTTTATCAAAATATCGTGGCTGAATATTTTAACGATTAAGCATTTTGTTTGTAAAACTGCGTTCATTCGTTTTGTTTCGATATTTGTCAATATTATAACTAATTGTAAGTAATGTTGTCGCACGTCTCGACTAAAAGTATTGTTGGTACGAGTTAATAAAAATGATGAGAAGTGCCATTTTACGAAATTGATTCTTTTGAGCGAGAAACGCAAAAAAAAGGTGTGCCAATGTAAATGGCAATATAACAAAACTATGTTTGTCACTTGTACACGGCAGGCGGGGATGAAACAGAGTAAGCTCTTTCCCGTTCCCCTCGCTCGTCATGACGTCACAACGCGATCCCGGAAGTTTGCTGTAACGTAGTGCGTGGATAGAAGAAAAGGAGAGAGAGAGAGAGAGAGAGAGAGAGAGAGAGAGAGAGAGAGAGAGAGAAGCGAGAGAGGAGAGGGAGAGAATTAATAGGGCGGAGAGGGATTGAAATGGAGAGACGGATCCACAAACTGGGGCGACGACAGAGAAGGACGCGCGGCGCGCAACATCATCGAGATGGTGGGGAATGTATAGGGTGTGTGTAAGGGGGGTAAGTTTAGCTCGCACTCTGTGCCCGGGCACTGTGCCCCTCACACCCCCCGTGAGGCTGCTCCGGTATACGTGCAGCCCCGGTTTCAGCGTGCCCGTGCTGGGATTTCAGCCCCGGGTTGCTAGGAGACCGCACGGTGACGTCACGCGACTGACGTCACGGCTGTACACCATTCCGCGCGCGCGTCATCCAGAATCCGTATCCGATCTGTAGCCGCACGTTGGCGAGAGCGCAGCGGTTTCTTGGTATGTTAATTTTAGAAATCAAGCTAGGACTATAATAACGCAAAGTAGGATCGTAATCAACTTACAAAGTGGAATCGTAATCAATTTACGTCAACTTCCTACTTCACAGGCGGAATTTCAGTTCCGACGTTCTGCAAATTGTAGGATGACGCTTCGTTTGTAGCAATCAAAAGTTTGCGAACAATATTTCTATTCGTCAGTCCGTTAACAGATCATTTTAGCTCGAACTAAAGTCATTTACAATATACACAAGTTGGCTTAAAATTATTAAATATCTTTTAATATCTAGCCAATTTAGAAGCATCTTTTTTGACAAGAATATTCGAACAAAATTGTCAATTGTGTTTGAATTATAAGCGACTGAAAAAGAATGGCTTTTCACTAATTAAATTTTGTGGAATGAAAAAGATTAACAAAGCTTCTTTTTTAGATCGATTTTTAATTTAAAGCTTATAATAGAAAAAAATTGGAAACCTGTAAAAAATGATAATCTGCTTCAACATTTTTGTTAAAGAAAAATCGTCAAATTGAGCAGAGAATCTATTATTAAAAGGATATTTGATAAATTTAGGATATCTTATATATTTCGTACAATATATGGGTTGATGTAGAATTGATTACACACAACACACAGAAAGCTCAACTCTCACGTTTCGCTATTTTATCGATCAGTTTCACTAGATTTGCATATCTAGTTTCATTTTATAAAATTTTGCAGTAAAATACTCTAAGCATCTTTTACTTTTTCATCGATGTTTCTTTTAAAATACAACGGAGGGATTCGACGAAAAAAAAACAATAAATAAATAAAAGTATAAAACGAGCGTTTTTAAATGCTTAATCCGATATTGAGAAAGAATAATGCAACATTATGTTTACTGTTTTTAAAATGAAAAAATTTATACAACGATCGTGCGAATTCCATTGGATGCACGTGTGACATTTGTATGTACAAGTAATACCCGCGTATTTTTAAGCCCTTCTAATTTCGATGGACACACGATGCGACACTCTCGACCTTTGACCTTTCCGCGACAACGATAATGCTCATTCATCGATTATAGCAAATCGATAAACGCATCTCATAAAAGCCTACCGATGAGATCGCTCGTTAATTTACGACTGCAATTTTGGATCAGAATGCCGATAAATACACGGACAGTGTTCGGTAGCGTTTCACTCTGGCGTTTCGTTTTTTTTATTTTTATTTTTATTTCGTCAGCACAGCGTTTCCAATTTCCCGCTTAACGACTCGCCTTCGTTTCGACGAACTTTCAATGATTTATTTCGAGCCGGTTTAACTCGAGTGCGCGTTTCTCGACTTTAAATATAACAAGGGTATCCAATAAAATAAAAAAAAAAAAATAGCGTATCTATGAAATATAGTATTAATTGATGACACATGCATACGAGATTGTTAATATTTCAATAACTCATCCGATAATTTTGAATGTCAAACATTTACATATTTCTTTTATTAGGTTTATCTTTATCAATTTTGAACTTTAATAATGTCGGAAAAATTCATGAAAAAAGAGCGAATCAGTTTCACGTCAAATAAAAAGATTCTTTTATTTCGTTTCATAAATGAAGAAAACGAAAAAAATATTCTTTTAAATATTAATATTTTTCGACCGGCAATACGCGATATAATATCGTGCCATCTCGACACGGTTTTAAACGAACGAAATCTCGCGACGTTGTTAAAACTATCTGGATCCTAAACCGAATGCGTCATCGGCGCATTTACGAGATATTTCGTGCGAGTGAGTATCGCCAGGTTAATCCAGCTTTGTGGCGACGCCGGTTACGAGAGCTTCAGCTCCAACGACCACCCGAGGAAATGTGTTTCAAACCCCTTCGCGCTGACCCCTTTCACCGCCATGTATGTATATATATCACGCTATATATATGTGGGTTATCGCGCCGCGTACAGCCTCACGTAGCTGATCTAGGTTATTGCCGTTGAGATCGGTGCGATTGTTGCGGCCTGCCAATTATCCGGGAGAGACTGACGGGGGGAAGGAGAGGCTCTCCTCGTTCCTTCTCCCAGCGGCCGCTTTGAGAATCTAACCCGCTGGAAACTTTCTCATCCCTTCTCCCTTTCGTCTTTCGCGAAAGCTCGATTATCCTATCTCGGCTTGGGTGTAACACTTGAGAAAGGTAAACTGCGAACCTCGAGACGCGTCTCGGCGGCAATTACAAAGGATGCTCAGGAGCGCGGATCAACGGAAGTTTGCGCACCGCGGATAACTCGGCTCTGCGAAAGAACGCGGGTGAAATAGTTTCCGCGCGGCGATCCGTCCAACGACCCTCCTTCTAAGCCCTTTAAATTGTTTACAAATGGCGAACGCAACAAGCAAATATAAATAAGGAAATAAACATATTTTATGTGTATCAGAGATGTAAATTTTTTATATAGATAATAATGACGTATAGTATATTATATTTTGGTTAATAATTTTAAATGTTTATTCAACAAACATGTTGAATTTATCTCTTCTACATCAACAATAATGTTACAACAATGTTTTATTAATATAATCTTTTTTTTTCATTTAATTTATATTACTTCTCTTTAGAACAATTCTCTCTTTTTCTTTACGGACTTTAATCTTTAATTATGCGGTGTATTGACGAGATCCTATATAAAACTTTTATAAAATTTATATACAATTTAATATTGTGTATATATAGTTATAAAAAAAAGTTGCTAAGCGATGTGTTAAATATTAATATACAAGAGTATTAAAATAAACACTTTTTTGTACGTGTATAATATACATTTGATATTTATTATAATAATTACATATTTATTATAATAAATACATGTCTAGTATTTATTTTTTATTTAATAATTTAGGTGTTGAATTTATCTTTTCTGCACCAATAATGTTACAAAAATGTTTTATTAATATAATCTTTTTTTTATTTAATTTATATTATTTCTCTTTAGAGCAATTAATTTTAGGAATTAATTTTCTGAACGTTCGGTTATAAAGTGTGTCAGTTATTCCGAGTTTAACGAAATGTTACACATTTCGGTGTTACAGACATACGTGTATAATAGAAGGAACTGAAATTTGAATGTTATTGAACTAAGATAATTATATAGCACTAATTATAGGCACAATCCCCTATATCTGCGTTAAATATATACGAATAAAAAATATAATCACGAAACGCATTTAATATATCAGTAGAAATTAATAGAACTCAATGTGCTAATACACGTAAGATATTTGCAGAGTGTATTACTTGAATATACATGATTAACAAAATTTTGCATAGTATTCCACATAATATACCGTGTAACATATTATAGGAATTATACACTATGTATCGATGTTTAGCAATTCGTGGCTCGTATCTGTTATTAAAGTTATAATGTCTTCTCTGTATGTACAATCAACTCTCTATGCAATTAAGTACAATTAATTCTACAAATATTAACTGAGACATTTGCCAGCTTTAATTAAGCAAATATCAAATTGAAAGACCTAGCAGGCTTTGAAGCCTAAAAGGCTCGAGCAATTATCGTCACATTTGAATAGCAGACATTTTCCGACAACGTTACACGATATAAAAATATAGTTTATTAACGCTACAATTACCGGGCAAACATTTCTGACCGTTTCTATTTTTTAGATTAATACTCTATTTCTTGTGTAACGGATAAAATTCGGAAATTTTATCATTTAATAAGGAAATAATTCCTATTTTTTAAACAAAAATAGGTTTCAAATTAAAAAAATAGAAACGGTGAGAAAAATCTCGGTACTTCTAGTGTCAAACATATTTTCGCTAAAATGCTCCGTCAATTTCGCTCGGATAGATATTCGGAGAATGATATTTTCATCATTGTTCCGTATTAATCCACGATATTCATGCGATAGGCATGCTCGGAGAATATAATCGCGAATTGGTATATGTATAGCAGCAAATCCTATGAACATCGACGTGTTTCCGCGCAATTCCGCATGTGATGCACGGCATTGCATCGACGGCGGCCTTTCCCTGGGCGAACTATAACCCGGACGCTAACTAACTCGCCGCTAGTTACGGCCGCTCGCTATTCGGCCAAGCGAGGCGCGTCGCATTTACATATCGTACGTTCGAATCGAACGGCATGCTCCGTAGTTCTGCCATTATGTGTATTGGATGAAATTTCGCCGGGGCGCGCGAGAAGATTCCAGGCGATACCGAGCGTTCCGCTGAAATCGCGCCGCAAACGCGGTCGCACGTACTTCCCGACTCGACATGACACACGACACATGACGGTTTACGTGCACGTGTACGCGAATACAGAGACTACATTTGTGTTATTCTACGTTTCATAACACACAGAGCCACGAGGATTATTTATGTCCGACCGATATGATGAACGAGACGTATTTTCCGGCGCTATTGTTACGACAAAGAGCGGGAGTAGATCCCTCGTCGTCCTTGGATTTTTGCTCGAGCGGTTTTTTCTCTTTCCGATCCATGGAGAAGAGAATCAGAGGAAAAGCGTCGCCGGAAGACGAATGAAGCCTTCGTTGCGAATCCAAATGTAAACGGAAATACATCGGTCCATCGTTAAGCTCGCGAGAAAGCCGCACCGTTTCTCATCCTCGAGCCTCAGGAAAATGGAATACTTGACCGACACAAAGGAGCGCGGACATGAGCAATTTCCGTGGACAAGTTTGACGATATCGTTCGACGGAATTGGTGCAATTAGTCGGAGAGGCTCTCGCCGATCGTCCGGATTAACACGATGTATCTAACGCGATGTAATTAACGTCCTCGATCTGTGTGCAGCTTCTAAGCAGCTCAAACGGTCCCATGATCGATAGATCGCTGCATTCAGCTCGCAGCTGAAATTGAAAGGAGGAATATATACATCCCATCCCCTGCGATATATAATTGTAACGCGCTGTCAATTTCGATTGACCCTGCGCGCATGCTTCGACGTGGACGCGATCATTATCGTTTATTTAAGTTGTCAGTGTCCTGTTTAATCGTTGACAAGCAATTTTGCATAAAGCGTCGTGACACATCACTCGCAAAACTGATTTAACACGCAAAATGCTCGACGCGCGCTTTTACGATCTATAGTTCTATAGTATGTTTTTACATAAAAATCTAGAACGAACATATAATTACAATAATTTTGATTTATCGTTCAATAGAAAATCGCGTTTAAATTTTCACCATCTTTTCATTTACCATTTCTATGCTGTTTTCTCAAAATATCTGGCAATATTTTCTGGTTGTGACCTATTATATCCGATTAATATTCATGGTAGAATAGCTTCAAGTTTGCTTATAAGTTGCTTCTATGATTTGAATTTGATGAAGTATGTTCGATGTCTTGACGTGTTCAACTCGAAGTCCTGAAACTGTCCAAAATGTAACGAGAAGCTTCTGGTGATGAAGTGCAGCTGACATTGATACACGATTCAATTACAGGAGGCTCGCGAATTGCTTCGACGTTTTCAACGAACCCTCCAATCTGAGAAACATGTACATCTATTAGAGAGATACACATTTAAACTACAAGACGATTTATCCTTTTCTATTAGATCGTTTAATTCGGTCCATTAATCTGATATCTCATCTGTAAAAGAAAATCTCTACAAAGTAAATGTAGAAAAAAATTGTAATAAAATATAATTACTATTATTTTTTTATTCTATTAATACGCTATAAAAAGATTCATAGACAGTGATAATATTCACGATTTATTTTGAATTCACTTATTCGATAACAAGGAATATCGTCGATATCGTCAAAAATGAGCACTATTCGACTTGATATCAAATTGAAGAATAGAGAATTGCGGTGAGCGGAATGCCACCGATACCGCGATACGCGATTGCTGGGGATGAGTTTCACTTGTCGGGAAAGTTTTGACATCGGAGGGTAATCGAAAACTTTCGAATTACGTTAGTTTCTGGGAAGAGGAAGTAAATTCGCTCGGAACCAGGTAGGTCGAGGGAGGCGCGTATTCGGATGAAATGTATTTGGCGCATCGTCGATAGAAAGTGACACGTATCTAACAGTAGATTTAAAGAGGGTAATCTGCATAGTAATCTGAACAATCGAAATATTTTTAGCAAATTATTTCCTGCGAATTTTACGATCCTACGTGTGAAAGATGCGAATGCTATAGACAGAAAAACAGAGAGAAAGAGAGAGAAAGAGAAAGCGATGCTAAAATTCAATATGTCCCAGGCATGTTGCTTGGAATTTATTTACATTATCTCTGATCGTCCCTAGAAAACGGTGTAACTGACATGTTTTGCGGGTATTCGCAGCACCAGTTGACAGCCCGGTAGTAATAATGCAGCTGTGCTTTCGTGGAGAATTACGATGCGCACGACGTTCACCTCTCATTTGAAAACTGTCGCACGCAGACACAATCGCTTTATATTAGTAATTCATAGAAGACGAATGATAGATGAGGACAAATATGTGAGTTTATTTCGTCGGAAATCTTATGCCAGTAAAAAATATTTAACCAAAATTTTCTATTTTATTTTAAGAAATATTTTTTTAATCTCTTGTTTTATATAACATCTGAAAATTTATATTTTTTAAGGAAATTTTTTTATATAAATCGATGAAAATAAATCATTATAATATATATATATATATATATATATATGCAGATGTAGAATATATTTAAAAAATATATTTTTACATAATATAAGTATACATATAAAGTCATATATGATATGCTTCTAATGTTATTATTGAAGCAATAAAAAAACGAGGGCATATATGATACTCAAAGACCATCTCCTGCTGTTTATAGCCGCGCATTGTACTCGTTGATCTCCTTTACGATGGAATCGTGTCGTCCTTAATGTAGCCGGACCTTCTTTTATGACAGTTTCCACCGAAATCGAACGCAGCTTTTACGAGCTGACTCTCGCCCTCGCTCTCGGTCCTCGTTCTCCACGAATTATCGTCACGCGGCGTCCTCGATCGGCAACGACGGTAGACGGTTTTTCTATCTCTCGCGCGATTGGATCTACCAGATGCGGGGAAATTGCGAAAACGACATTCGAAGATTTCGATTTGGTCGAAACCGCCGCTTATCGCATTCTCCTATTCGCCTTTATTCGTTTCTCGCCCCCTTCTTCGACGACCGGGAGGTAAGCTCGCGCGCGTAAGGGTGGGAGCTTATATATTTCGTGGAAAGTATAAATTTTCCAACGAAATTCGCGATTCCGGTCTTGCGTGGGTGGCTCGCTGTTGGAAACGTGGCGCGTATAATAATTGCTTTGAACGGGACTTTATACAATGGATAATCGAGTGCGAAAAGTCTCGCGGAAAGGTTTTAATTCCTTTGTTCTTATCGAACATGTGCGCCGAATGTGGCCAATATATATCTTATATATGTACAGACGGAGGTGTAATTTTTTGTCTCAACATATCATAAAAAATCTATAATCACGCAATGTACCCAACTTCCGGTCATGAATATCTTTTTAAATTTGAACAATAGCCCTCTTGTATATCATCGCGAATTTTCAATGCGATAAATATGTATATAATTAATAATATCAATTATATTAAGAAGATAAATAATCAGAGATCCAACAGACACGCATATCTTGTCGTATGAAAATAATATTGCCCTAGAGAAGAAAAGAATATTATTGTATAAAAAATACATGAGTATAACGCGAAATTTTGTTGCTTTGTCAAGAGAAAAAAGTTTGACACAAACGGAATTTTGTACGGTAAGTGAAACGCGTGAACGTACGTCTGGCGATGGCGGGAGAGAAATTTGTCTCTTGTACAGTCATAAATGATTCGAGGAGGATCGGAGGAGGAGCGGCGCGAGGAAAAATGGCAATGTTTCATACGTGCATACGGATTCACACGAATTTTCATGCCGTTGCAACCGCGTTCCTGCGGTCTTCATGGTCGTCGCCATAATGGAACGTAACGAACCGTCCATCGATCAAGCTTCCTTCACCGAATTTTTTGCCACTTAAAGCGCTCGGAGTCCTCCGAGCGGGCATTGTAATAAGGGAGCAATGTAATAATACGAACCCTTTGCGGTGACTCGTATAAAAACATCCATCTCGATCTTTTTGCGACGCGCGTACCTTCCGTAGAGTGAACGTTCCTCTACCTAATCATAAGTTATGTCATTCACCATCTTTTATATTTAATATATGGAAAATTAAATGCAACGCACGCACACGCACACGCACGCGCGTGACGGCGACGTGTGTGACATTTGGACGGGGGATTTTTGTCACGGATAAAGATACGAGTTATATATATAGATACGAACGAGACGAGGACCCAAGTACGGTGATTCGGCGACAGAAACGACAGACCTAACCGCATATCGGTGAGCTCTGTATCTGATATCCGTGCTCGCTCATGAATTTCATCGCGCGGAGATTCCGAACACGATCCGAGCACATCCCAATCTACTCTGTATCCTGTCGCCGTGACGATGTCGACGGTAAAGTCTGACGAGCGGTAACTACCCTTTCTCTCTCTTTCCATCGGACGCGGAGCTGAATTTATATGAACGGCCGAGCTATCGATCGGACATCGAAGAGTCGAGCGGTCGACTCGTCTCTCCTTTTTCCGTGTCTCTCGTAGTTGCGCCGAGCTGCTGAGAACTCACGAAGACAGATGGCCGGCGCGTGCCGTCTGCGACGACAAGTCCCGGCCAATATCGGACTCCGACTCTCCTCGAGGCCTCTGCGACCGTACTTCTTTCTACATCGTTGCATAATTTTATTACTTGCAAACTTTTAATTTAACATAGCGTGTATAATTCAGGATGATATAATTCAGACCTTTAATATAGCACAATATAATTTGTGCATTATAATTTTATTATAACATACATTTTTCGTTTAATATTATATTTACAGCTTTGTTATTAATTTTGCAATACTAAAATTTCATATAAATAGAAATAGAATATCGCAAGATTTTCCCAGATATAGCATAGATTTTGATTACAATGTTCGAATATATATGTATATATATCGCGTATTGCATTAATAATTCTTCAAATTTTATACATAATTTTCATATTTATTCTATATTTATTCCGTATTTATTTATTTAAATATTTTCGATTTAGAATCGCGAAATAAAAAGGGGCACAGAATTTTTTTTGTTTCGGCAGATTTTTAAATTAAAGTAAAAAAAATCCTATTCTATCAGCTATTGAAATCTCTCGATAGATAAAAAGTGCAAATATATTAATTCCTTTATTCATTATGCGACTTTCTCGTATTTAAATTTCCGCCACGAATTGAATATAAAACCTGCAAAGTACAGTTATTAATTATAAGATAAAAAATGTTAATAATTACACTGTTGTTATTATATTCTAAAATCTGATTCCATCTATATAAAAGATTCGGAATATTTTACTGATTCTTTGCCTTTACTAGATTCTAATTAAATCCAAGAAATTTTTCCATGCGAAATTTTTTAATATTCTAAATTTAAAAAATTATATATATATATAATAAGGTATTAATATAAATAATAAAATAAAAAATATTTAGATAATATAAAAGTCTGCTCTTTAATATTTAAAAAAGATATGTATACATATATACTTTTAGAAAATGCGTCATTCCTAACAAGCGGGATCAAAGGGCACTCGTCTCAGGAACGTTTCTGATTATGCGGTTTCAGCATTGAATTGATGCCCATCTTATTCACGTGCTCGCTCACTTTCTTAAAGATTTACATTGCTAATTTTAACCTTAATGTCACTGTTGGAGCAAAGAAGAATCGTATTAGCACGAAAATCTTCTTTTCTTGGGTTTCTTCGATACATATCTTTCAAATGTATTGGCGAATCGACGTCTCGGGCTCGACTACTTCTTTTTTTTTTACATATATTGAGAAAACACTGCTATGGTCTAATTCCAACTTCAATTTTTTATACGTACAATTCGTTACAATTCTTCAGGGTGAAGGCTGTCTTACGTATTCGTGCGACGTAGTAATCGAATGTTAAATTCAGATTCGAGGGAAATACTTGGTAAAAGGACGTGATGATCGCATCGGATCCGTTGAGGTCAAGGTGCTTGTTTTGTACTTTCAAATTGAACGTACGCCTACTTTTCTTTTTAAAAACAGTGTAGACACTGGAAGAAGCGACAAAGGATTGTCAATGTAATCGCAACATGTGATAAATCTCATGATCTTCTTACACACCTCGTGAAATAAACTTCTTTAACCTCTGTCGAGATGACGTTGAGATAAGATGAGCCCTCATTTGACGTTTCCAAACGACTCAACGAGAAAATATATTCTTAACAATTCGCAAAATCCGTGAATAAATCTGTTTATCCTATTATCAGTTTCGTCATATCTAGAGTCAAGATAAAGTTCTCAATTATATAGTTCTCGCAACTTATTATCGAATTGTGTAAGAATTAGAAATTATGTATAAGCAAATGTCGTCGAATATAATACATAATGACAGTAGTAACTGTTAAATTCAAGGATAAACTTTGTCTATTCGTTATTACTTATCGTAAAAAAAATTGCAAGAGTTGCAATTACGATAATTTTCATTGATGTAATGGAACGTGAAAATGACTGCGACACGTTTCGCCCAGTGTTCCAAAGAGAAAGGAGGAGAAAGGTTCACGTGTCAAAGAGAATAATAATAGCACTTCTGCGACCAACTAAACGCTAAACGCCGAGCTGCACTTCGTTGAAGCTCGAGTGCTCATTGTTCTTTTCAGGCATCGCTTTACCGTTCTACAACAAAAAGCCCTTTTTCGTTACATAGATTTTCATTCAACGCCGACCTTGTGAATGTCGGGAGACGCGAAAACGTCACTGGGATTGAATAGGCACCTCGGTGCTTGTTTCGTTTATCAATACATCGAGATGCTATTCTGTTCTTCGAACATTCTCTCCTTTTGGCGCAATGAGAAATTTATTCAACCTAAGAATTCACATTGGAATATTCCCGTGCTTGCTACGCGCTTAAAAATTTCCCTGAAGTTTTACTTGTATTCTTCTTAAAATCAAGATATGAATATAAGAATACAGATACATATTGGTTAAAAAAATATGTGATATATCCAACGTATACTGTAACTTGTTTGTGTCAAAGATTAAAAGATTTAAAAAAATTAGGCCCAATTTTCTGGTTAAAAGTCTCTTACTAAACAACTTTAGATTACCATCTTGTTACCGCAAACTTGTTAAGTCACGTTAACAGCAACCAGCTAAAACTAGACTGCTTCAGTTAAGCATGTCACTCTTATCAAATGCATGCACGTTTTATGCACATACGTATGTAAAAATAAATTCTTACGCTTCTCTCCAATACGTAATATTATTCTTCTCTTTCCTTCTATATATTAATTCTATAAATTAATTATTCTATTAAATATCTTGATTGATTTAACAAATTCTAAGTAAACATTATTTATAAAAGATAAGTTTAACGCAATAAATAAAATTTTTTACCAAAATTTATCTCTTTAGAATTTTTCGAATAGGCACACATTTATCATTAAGCTGAAATGAAATCAAACTAATAACGCAAGATTAACACCATATATTCTTCCTTGAAAAAAATTATATAAAGCTTTCGTTGATACGTTAGTATCTATGCGAGTGTCCAAGATAAGTGATTTTATTTTTAGACCTGTATCTCGTGTTTTGTATATCAAGGAGAATAAACATTCCTTATAATTAAAATTACGAAGTGATTACATTAAAAACATACTTCGTAAAAATAGTATATTTTAACGATATGGACGATCAACCATGTACTCGTGTAGCTATTACGTATTTCTTAATTACGTATGGAATATGTTTATTAAAATTGAATCAGATTTCATCGATAGTTTCTTTACGTATCGAAAATAGTGATTTTATTTGTTCAAAAATGAATTTTTTCTCAATAACTAATTATTATCTAAATTTCTTCCTATTTAATCCTTTAGCCACAAATTGTATTTTACTTTCTATTCTTCATGATACTTTTAATCTAGTAACTTTGGATTTCAATTTTGATATTAATGTAGAGATATAGAAAGTAAACATTACGAACGAAAAAAAGGGAAAATAATCCCTCTTTAGGGAATTCCAAGTAGATGTTTCGCGTCCGTGACAGATCGCCGGGATCCTTCGTCATCCCTTGACTTTGCGGACAAGCTGGGATTGGGAAGGTAAAAGAGAGGGAAGGGGAGAAAAAAAGAGAAAAGGCTCCAAGACGATCCTGTTATTCCCGTTCGTCGTATAGGTCGGATTTACAGGAGGGGAGAGAAGATGGTTCTACGAAGAATTCAATTCGACATGATTGTGGAAGCCCTTGACGCGCGCGCCCCTAAAGCCACGGACGGGGCTAACACCATGCATGACGATCCACGTGCGCGCGGAAACCACCCCGGGGACCTGTTCATGAAAATAGGGAGAGTCGCGATGAAGCCTGCCACGGACTTCCCTTCTTTCTCTCTTTTCTATTTCTAGTTCTCATATCCCGTGAGACGTTCGCCCGCATGCGGCGAGAGAGCTTTCGTGCGCGATACATGCCGCGGAAATAGGAGCTCGTCCACGACTTCCGAAAACACTTTTTTTTCTCCATGCAATCTCGCGTGCTGCCGCGCCGCGGTTTTACCCCTTCGTAGTCGATGTGCTCGGATTTGTTGAGAAGTTTGTCGAAAAGCTTTTCCGCACGACGCATTGCGGTCAAAAACCCTAGTTCGCTTTCAGATTCTTATTACACAACCGATATTCCTCTTTATTTCAAACATATATTTGATACGTACGCTGTGCACATTTATATTAAAAAATTTACGTATTCAAATTACATATATATATTGTAGTAAAAGGATCATTGAAAAATATCAATTTTCCATGAGATAAACATGGATCCGCTTAACCGGCGGTTATTCAATTTCAGCAGACTCACTTTTAACTAAGCTACGGGATAATCTGCAATAACGGTGTGCTTAAGGACGATATGTTCGGTATGCTAATGTACACACTCTGATATTCTCGCGTTGAATTACAATGGCTAACATGGGATACTTAAATATTCTCTCCCTCTTTAAATATTCTCCTCTCGCTATTTAGTACCATGAAACGCTCATCCTCGCGGCGCGTATATTTCAAGGGGGGAGACTTTAAGCGAGGTATAGCGGGAATAAAATTTCATACATAAAGCGCGAAAGGGAGCATAGCTCTCTACCAGCTTGATAAACGCGTGCGAAGATAGCGAATTCGCATACGCTTTTTTCCGCATACTTATGCACGAGGGTAGGGAGGGAGGGAAAGGGCTTAATTATAATCGCGAAACTTGGATGGTTTCTCGCAGCATTCGTCATCCCGCTTTATCCTTCGCGAGAGAGTTTTCAGTACGAAAGAGGAATACATAGGAACTTTCAAATGCCCTCTCGGCAACTTTCTCTCTCTCTCTCTCTTCCTTTTTTTTTGTTTTTTCTCTTTGCAAAGGTGCCCTCCCAACTTCAATCCGCCTAGGAGGTGACAGAGGGTCTGAAAGGTCGCGAGGTGACTTCGAAAGTGGGTAATAAAAGTTGTGGAAGAGGCTGCTGTGCAAGAAAAAGAGGTGATCGAAAGAAGGGGAGGTTATACGCGGTGAAGAAAAGGGCGGAGAGGGAGAAACGAAGAGCTTGAGGCGAGATCGGTGTACATATAACGACGATAAATCATACATGACGCGTTCTTGTTTTTTCGAACTCTTTCACGGTTCTCCCCCACATCTTTACCCTCGAAGCAGATTTATATTTTTCCGAAAAAACAGATGGATATCGTTGAACGTAAAAGCGTAAAGGATGCGTACAATTTTTGTTGATTCCGGAAAGTCTTCTACATATACATATATATATATATATATATATATATATATATATATATACATATACTACATTAATATCTGCATATTTTAATATCTCGAATACTTTTATATTCTCGCCTACTACATAATAAAAATAAAATGACATTAGAGAGATATTATACACGTCTATTATTATATATAATAACGGTATTATTACAATGATGCCAAGTTTATCTAGCACGTTGGCGTTATGCGTAATAAATTTTCACCCTTTCGTACAATAACGGTCTCAACGTTTTTAATTAATAAAATAAACGCCTATGTTGACTCGGTGTCCCAAAAGGAATCGAGCGTTTCAATTCGGACGAGAACTTTCTGGTATTCGTGCTTTAAGTCTACTTTAAATATCTCGATGAAAATAAAGACTACACAAATACACACACACACACACACACATATATTATATATATATATTATAGCCTGTGTATTATGTTATGCGCGGCGTTAAGTATTCATTTATGCCTCTTTTATGCGCGACTTACCAGTTTACGAGGGTCGGAATGCAAAGTACTCGTCGACCAACTCCTTCGACCGTCTGTCATATTTTCTCTTACGTACGTTTTTATAACGCGGCTAATGTAACGGCGAGTCTTGTCAGCGACGAAACGGAAAATAATCTCGTGTGGTTAATATGCCGGATACCGTTAATTTAAATTGTCGTAACGTGACTTGAGCCTGTAAACTCTACATTTGAGTATTCTTACAGATAACAGATACAGAGCGTCCGAAAAGCATAGCGTGAATATCTTTTTAATGACAGATTCTCCGGCCAATGTAGAAACAATTTTTTTTTTCAGCTAAAATGTCCAAAGAGCATTCAGTGGTCTTGGAACATCCTATATACCTGACCTGACCACAAAATGAGAATAACAAAACTCGTCGTTAAAATCTAAAGATCGAAAAACATCTTTAGTATACAAAGTTCAAAATATTATAGTCTCAACATATTTTCTTATTGCTACAGTTTAGTTCCTGCATAAGTCTTTCTATCGTCTCTCTGTAGCGATTGTTACATGGCAATCTTACGTTTTTCTATAGTATGATATACTTTCTATCAACTTTGTAAAGTCGTGGCTAATCCCAAATTCGTTTGCCGAATTGTTTGTAATATCGTAACGCGTCTTTTGTGCATCGCACAAGTGTCACGGGACACGAAGCTTTCCGGAGCACAAACACTCCGGAAGGCACCGCGACAAGCTCGCGACAGTCAGTACGTTCAATTCACGATTGTGCCGTGCTTTACGAGATGCTGCAGGTTTTCATAAACGGTACAAACGACGATATAATTCTCGCGTCCGTTCCCGCGGGAGTCGAGAGTGGAGAGAGACCCGCGTGTTGGATATCGACCGGGACTCCGCCCTGTTCCCTGTTCCCCGCGCGTACGTTTCCTCCTCCTCTCTCTCTACCGATGTTCCGTTTGCGAAAAACATCCCATAGGCGACACTCGCACAATTCTCGACCGTAATTTACTTTAATAAATAAAATTTACAATTCTCTTTTTTTTCCCCGATGATGACAATCAGCGATCATTGATAGAGTCCGATGTTGAAAGAAGATATTTCAAGCATCCTAAAATTAATATCATTTAATTATATTATTTAATATCAATAGATATATATTATTAAATGTCGATGTTAACGATGTAGCGGCCTTTGGCATTACGGCACTCGCGGATATATTTATCGGAGATAATGTCACAGTCTGAAATAAAAATTCAAGCGATACTGTATATCAGCGATATTTTTATAATCTCTCGAGAAACCGGTAAGTAATTATTGGGCTTTTCTTGTCACACATTTTCATTCGTTTACCTATTTTGGAGGCACGATAGGACGTGTTTTCGAGATATTTCGGTCGCGGCTGCCCTTTGACATATGATCAGTGTGACGTCGCACGTTTGTCTGTGCAGTTTTGAGATTTCCTTCGGAAAAGTCCCTGAAAAATATCAATGCTTCTCAGCCGTCACATATACCCGGGGGAAATTACAAAAATGCAAGAAACGGAGAAACTCACGTTCTGATAAGAGGACACACAAGGTAGCGATTCGTCATTTTCCGCTTCTCATATTCGGAGACATTTGTATTTGGTTATCCTTTATAAAAATAGATGATATTTTATTTATCACGCGGATATGAAATACACTTGAGCGTCTTGCTTTGACATTTAAATGACGAGTTGAAATTGATTACAAAATGACAGTGTATATTGTTATAAAGAATGCAATTATTTTCACGTGAGAAAATATATCTAGATAAAAGGATCAACAGGTTTAGCCCGGGATCATTCCTTAAATGTACGCCACGTTGTTCCCAAATAATTCGGTTGAGGAAGGAAGAAGACGTGATAGTGAATACTTCAATCGAGCAAATTATCTCGAATCGACAATTCCGCAACAATATCAAGGATTAAATAGTCGATGATTAAGAGGTCGATTTTTTTTATTAATATATGATATTTTCTATATACATTACAATTCTTTAAATTGCGGAAGAATTGTCGAAAATGTGCTGTTGTTAAACCTACAGCGAAATTGCATTGAAACTCACTTTAATTACTCAGAATAAAGAAACATAATATATATATATATATATATATTCAAAAAATTAAGATCAATCGTTAAAAAATATATAGTTAACATGTAGTTAAATGTGTCGTTTTAGAAATATATTATTTACATATTTTTCCGATACTGTACAAGCTATATGAATTTATTTTACATATTTCTTTTTTTATCCTTTTCTTTTCTTCTTTTGTAAATTTTTTTTAAATCGATTTCGTGTGTGAGTACAACTGTACATTTGCAAATATTTATTTCATATTTTTTTTAATTGTATATTTATTGGTTTGGTTATATCGATTATAAGTTACTCAGACTTTTTCCATTTCTTTTCTTGTATTATTCGAAGCTATTCACTTGCTGTTTTTTTTAGCGATCTATGTTCGTCAAAAGAGGAAGATTGCAATAGGAGCGAGACTGCATTTTCCGACTGAGAGAAAAAGTAATTTGCCCTATAAAAGACGGCTTAATAAATCGATACACGCGTTTCCGTCTGGGGCTGCATGGAAATTCTGAAAGTGTCAGTGATCGAGTAGCAGCGTCGATCCAGGCCGGTGAGAGAAAGAGGAGAGAGAGGTTGAAGATGTAAGTGGGGGGATGAAGACGAATGGAAGGGAGACGAAGGTGGTTGTTGAGGCAGGAAGATCGAAAGGGAACGAAAGGGGGCGACGGGACGAAGTTGGCGTTGGCGCGGGAGAGAAAGGGAGGGAAGGAGAACACTTCGCACGAGGGTGGGTCAGATTGAATCGCGAGAGGGTAGAGCATAGTTGGAGGGTCTTGTGTGCATGTTGTCGGACGTCTTGCTGATCGATAAGCTAACCTATTGACCCACTGGCATAACGCGCGTGCGCCGACTCGGCGCCCGTAGGCGTCACGGCTACACTCCCGTGACGTCACGGGACTCTCCTCGTCGCAATATCGATTGAAAAATCCGGGAAATGTCCCAGGACGTCGACGCGCGCTCCGTTCTGGGATTCTGGGCCGAGATCCGGGCGACAACGCCAGGGAGTAAGAGAGAGAGAGAGAGAGAGAGAAAGAGAGAGAGAGGGGGAAAAAGAGAGAGAAAGAGAGAGAGAGAGAGAGTGTTCGGGCCTCGACCGCGTAAATGTCAAGGGGTGTTTTCGCTGCGCGCGCCATCCGGATAGAAAACGTGCGTTTCTTTTCAGGAAAGATTCATAGGTGTAAATTTTATCGCATTTACGTTGCAATAATTTACTATATTTATATTTTTTTCGCAGAGGCAAAAAATAAATTCAAACACGAATCTAAAAAAAAAAATCGATCAAAAGTTCAGTATTAGTGTGCATTTGACAGCAATGTAGTTTTACGAGCAAGTTTTTCAGTTGCAAAACGACACTGGGATATTGAATTATGGAATTTTGAAAATATTATAAAGCACTTTTTTTTTGCGATTGATAAACTTCATGTTAACTGTGCGATAAATGGCCTTAAGCTGACATGTGTGATCATATTTTATTTTGTTTTAACACAATCCGCCTTTATTTACTTTGAAATATCTGTGTAGTATTTTCCGCTGTGTTGCAATACTTTCAGAATTTCATGCATTTGCTCAGTTTCCACAACAATACGCGGTTTGTTTGCGTCAACATCAGATTCGTAGCGGGATCAGTTTAATATTCTGAAATTTGCATTTGAGTGAAACAATAATCGTTAAAATAACCCATAATCGTTCTATCCGAAATTATAATTATTAACGGAGCTTTCCTGCAAAGCAATAACATTGCAGGGATATAATTTTGCACGTATCCTACAAAATATTACAGAAAGATCTCCGGGAGAGAGAGAGAGAGATATTCAAGTATTTTTTCGATGCTTTGACAGTGTTTCAAACAGTAACGTTATCTATCGCTCAGTGATGTTACATGTATTCGCGCAGCGACTATATTTTATTTAATAGACACGTCACTCAAACTGGTTATATAAAATTGCTGAATTTATCAAGAACGTAAGAAATCCTCTTTCTATCAATTTCGCAAATTTCATAGATGCATTTGCATAAATATTTATTGTTGAACTGTTTGGAAGATGCTGACACACAATTTCGTTAGAATTGAGTCGTTGCCTTTTG
This sequence comes from Anoplolepis gracilipes, assembly GCF_047496725.1. NCBI lineage: Eukaryota > Metazoa > Arthropoda > Insecta > Hymenoptera > Formicidae > Anoplolepis > Anoplolepis gracilipes. The sequence goes on from NC_132975.1 coordinate 13,114,421, forward strand.
ACATTTTTAGCGACAATATCGATTTTAAGGACGACGTTGGTAACGGATGTTCATAATGGCATTTATTTCTAATTACGGAGACAGATGCTTTTGAAAATGACTAAAACATTAAATTTTTTGTTTTTTTTAAGAATAAAACATATTTACATAATTTTCTGGACAATAATAATTTATAAAGATTATGAAAAAAATTATGTAAAAAATCTATACATATGTATTATGTTAAAACATTGTCGAAACTTTTCCGAGTGTTAATTTATCATAAGAGTCGAAAAAAATTAAGAAGAGATTAAAGTCTAAATGTTAGCGAAACGTTTACAAAACTTCATCCCATTAACTTCACCGATTGATGCAAGTTATGCATAAAATTTTATTTGTCCGTTTTCATTTATTATTAATTTCTCAATCAGCGTAATGCACAAGAGAACTTGTGCATATTTAAACATATAATATATATTTCATCTATAATATTTTATTTGTTGCGGAATTTTTTTTGATCAACCAAATACTCGAATCGAACAAATTTAGATGAATAAAATGGTTTTAAAATTTATTCCAATTAGTAATCCAAGTATGTAATTTGATTAGAACTCGAGGGATACTTTATTTCTCGTGTATAATCACAGAGAAATCGGATTATTCTGATTATTTGCCGTAAACAATATGAATGAAGAGCTATTTGTTCATATCGGTTATTATAATCCTAAATAATTGGCCAAATAATTTATTATCAATACAAAGGCCAATAAATCAACTTATAAGAGAATTAAAGAGAAAGAGAGAGAGATAATAGAGTTATATAACATGTTGACAGGAGAAAGAATTTGATTTTCTGTTAATATTTTAGATTCGAAAATTGACCAAAGAACACATCGTGTTGTATCTTGAAATTTTAATGTGTTTCTCGAAAAAAGATTTCCGATAATGTTCTGCCACTTGGCTAGCGTAACTTCAACTTTCAACCGGAAATAAGAGTCGTCGCACAGCTATTGTTCGCCCACTTATGGCTTTATTTAGACCAGAATAATAGACGCGAGAGTACACATGTCCGGTCAAGTTGGTATATATATATATATATATATATATATATAAACAGATAACTGTTAAGATTATCGTATTGTATGTGGGAAAAAGTAGTTATTTTCAATTTGGAGTATATTAGACATCCGTTGACTTGATTTGCGCTAACGGTTCATTAAAAACGCTTTGGCAAACATATCCGTTCGTGTGTCCGGGACTTAATAGTTTGTCGGTTAACCTGATCCTTTATCTGTTGGCGCAGTTTCACGGTCGGCGTCTCGCGATAGTATTTTACGATGGTGACAGTAAAACCACACGATATTCCGGTCCTTATCGCTGTAGCACGATCAATAACGTGATTTGATTTGACAATCGTGTTTCGCGGTCATAGAAAGAGAGGGATAGAGAGATTGACGGGGACGAAAATTACAGTAATGACAAACGATTTTATTGTACGAACTTATTTTGATAATTACCTATGTAATGGGATGTCTTTTCAAGTCGAATCAGCTGACAATGAATCTAAAATAAGCTTTTGATTAAAGAGCTATTTCAACAACTATTCTTATTTACATACATTAATAAAAAGAATGTGTTAATTTTTCATAATAAATTGAGGGCGTAATATTTTATATATAATAATTTATAACTAATAAAATATGTACTTATAAAATACAGATTATATAAAAACAAAATATAAAAAAAAAAGTATAATGATAGGATTTGTGAAAATATCATGTTATATCAAAATTTCGCATTTAACTCAGATTAGATAATTGGTATTTCTCGAGCTCCGTACTGCCAATTATCGGGCGCCAAGTGTACGCGACTATATACCACAAATTGCACTCCCTCGTATCAAATATCCATATGCGGATCATATTTTGAGTAAACCCCCAAATGCGTTGGTAGCGCGCCAAGGGAAAGACGGCGCTCCGGGCGCGCGCTTAGAAAATTAATTCAATTAAACCGTAATGAAAATGCACGTCGGGGGAGCAAAAGAGACGGAGGCAGGGGACGGGGGTAACCACTGGATCGGCAATTTTGCATGCGCCCGTACGTGCCGTGGGAATGTACGCGCTCCGTAATAATTACTATAACGTCGTGTGTGGATCGGGATTGCAGTGTCCGGAAGAGCCCGGATGCGTTCGGGTAATTGTACGTGCTTTAATGGCGCATATATGCGCACTTGGCGCGCCAATATACCGTGCACGCGGTATTTCGCCATAAAGACGTTGCGACACGCCTGCGGTACGGCCTGTCAAATCGTTTTCACATGCTGGACACGTTCGCCAGCTCGCGAGATACAAGACGAACGAGAATCATGGAAATCGAATTATTTGGAGAAGGAATTGGAACGCACGTACATTCGTCAATTTGCACATTATCTTTTTCAAGTACGCAAGGATTATGTAAGATTAATCGAGGAATTTAAACATTCGCATGAGGTAACAAATTTGCAGTGATAAATTTGACACGGTTTCTATTATTTTCACAGATTTTTGTAAAGAAAATTAATTTTTCCATTGGAAAATGATTACGCCGTCTCATTTATTTAATGATTATTTTGCTCGATATCAACTCGATCTCACTTAATCCGCTCTTACGCACGTGAATTTAATTAACAGAATTATAATTGTTCTGGCTAACGAGTTACGTAATTTTGCGGCTTTCATGGAAAAAGGTGGAAAGATTAATTTTTTTTTTTTTAATATTTATCGATCGACGTTTCATATATCATGATTTTTAAAAATTCACGATACTACTATCTCGGCGGAAAAAATTAGCTTGTCAGCAGCGATTATTCACTAAATTAATATTCGCGCAAATATTTCCGACACGCGTATTTTCGGATATACCGAAAAGGCAAGGGCGCAGTGTTGAATCACTATTGGCTTCGTCGACCGGCTGCGCCTCGTGTTTGCGATCGAGTTAAGAAGGATTGCCGCAAGAGCTTTCGGGGATCGCTGCCAAAGTGTATTCGAAAGCTTTCGGCGCGTAGGTGTGTCGCCCTCGAGCATATTTTCGGCGATCCCGTTGTCACAAACGACCCGAAACAAGAGCCTAACATCTGTCAAATACGAAAGGTTTTTTAAATTTCAAACAGATCGTTAACGAGTATGAATTATTCAACGTGACACACAGTGCCATTATAATCGTCTCGAAAAAGTTAGCAGTTATTTCCACGTATTTTTTTAACGGGATAAAATTGCGATAATGTCTGCGAGAGCAAGCCCTCTCAAATTGTGCGCGCGGAAAATTTCAACAGCTTCTCGAGCGTACTACTAGGCAATCGCTCCAAGTGAACACGTGCTCGATGTGTACCGCGTCCGTGTATTTACCGGGGCACCGATGGTGGTGCCAACCGTTACGCAATTAGCGAGCGCACACGCAGATTACGGCAGCACCAAACGGACGGTCGACATCAAATCCCAACTGTTCTTCGCGATCTCGACAATGTTCTAGCTTATGACTCGAATGTAAGCGGGAACAACCATAGTCGTACATCAAATAATGCCATACGATTGATTCGTGATTTTCATATGAATATACCATAGAAGCGTCATCATGATTAATTCCATTGGATCATTAGCGATTTCTTCGCGTGATTAGAAATTTTAAGACATACAAGTGACGTTTCTTGCATTTTAAAGCGGTTTATGAATACATTCTAATAAAAATTTTAATTGTTTTTGTATGAAATAAATAATTAATTATAAATATATAAAAATTATAAATTTATATTTAATTATTTAATGACTCGAATGTAAGCGGGAACAACCATAGTCGTACATCAAATAATGCCATACGATTGATTCGTGATTTTCATATGAATATACCATAGAAGCGTCATCATGATTAATTCCATTGGATCATTAGCGATTTCTTCGCGTGATTAGAAATTTTAAGACATACAAGTGACGTTTCTTTCATTTTAAAGCGGTTTATGAATGTACATTTAATATAAAATTTAATTGTTTTTGTATGAAATAAATAATTAATCATAAATATATAAAAATAATAAATTATAAATTTAGTAATTAAATATAAATTTATAAAAACAAATTTTATTATTTAATAAAAATAAAAATTTGTATAATAAAAATTATAAATTTTGTCACGCTCTGAAATGTTACATGCAGCGGATTATTGATTTATTATTTCATTATTATTTGCAAAAGTTTTATGTATGCGCATACACATACTATTAGAATTTGATATATTTTTAAAATAAAATAGCAAATAAAATGGCATTAAATCAAAAATATATTCAAAATGGGGTGCGTGCGAGTCCCGCATGCGGGCCGAAATAATAACGACAATAATGCCTATACAACGTTTATTTCGCCAAGTGAATAGCAAGTGGTCGACGACGTGTCAGCGCTGATTATACAGTCGCGGTTGTGAAAGATTTACGAACATTTTGGAACGCGCCGGGTTTACAAGGATTTCATGTCATGGATTGCGTAAGCACAATGCAAGCTTTATTGGCATTTTTGCAGTACAAGGTCTGCGACAGTTTCGCTAGTTTGCTTTGCACAAAACCGAGGTCCAATTTTTAACACAGGGGATTGTGTAATTTTTTTCATAGAAATTTCTGAGTTAGCTATAATTGTTGGAATTTTAAGAGAAAAAAATTTCCGTTTATTTTCCTACATTAGTAACTGAGATAAAGACAGCAACATGATCAAAATTTTACTCACAACTCTAAAAATAAAATCATTAATAAATTTTATCCGCAAAATCAAATAATTTCAACTATTATTAAATTTTCTCAAATGATATAAACCAATGAGACGGGCCACAAACGATAACAATATATCCAATGGAAACTAAAAAAAAAGCTAGGGGAAGAGTCGTGAAACACACTCAAACTCAATTTCCGGTAAGAAGAAGACGGAATGTACTTCCCGAAGAAAGGGATAAATGATATCGGTCTGCGCTAAGTTTGTATCGCACTATTACTACTGACAAAATATTTGCTGCTTACCCGGAGGAGAAAGAAAGTATCCACGTAGCCGTCTCTGATGGGACCAAACAACTTCGTTTAAACACCAACATCTATGAAACTCACCGACGGGCGATATATCAATCTGAGTAAATCTGATTTTCTGTGTGCGTGTTTTATTTTGCTTCTCTGTAGAAACAAATTTCTATTTTCTCGAAAGACAATTTTAAATTTATTAGCAAAAAAAAATCTATATAAATGCATAAATGTATACAGTAATAAAAATTAATATTATTCTAAAGAATTGTCGCGAATATTATAAAATTAATTGAAGTGAATTCTAATCGAGATATATATGTTACAATATAATATATATAAATAATCTTATAATAAACTATCTCGTTAATAATGCAAATCAACGCAAATCAAAGGATTCGATCATACAAAGAAAATGTTACACATTATGAACGCAGAAAGGATTTGACTCGATTTATATTGTTTCTTATATTTCCTCGTTCTATACTTATTTTTTCGTAGCAAATTATAATTTTATGGTGCGGCTGTAGTTACTCTACTAAATCTATTTAATCCATTCTGCTTATTCCATAGAGCTTCTCTTTTTAACCGATTGGAGAATTCTGTGCGAGGAAACAAATAAATTGTCCAAAGCAAATACTTATTAATTAAATAACGTATTAGGTAGAAAATCTTTTTTATTATTATATATTATTTATTTTTTATTATTATATATATTATATAATATTATTTTTGTTATATGTATTTTATATATGTATATAAAGAAATTTTATATTTCTTATTACATTTTTTTTACAAAAAGAAAGGATTAGATCATGGAAATTGATAAGGTTATTTGACGCGAAAATGCTCGAGAAAGGTAAGAAATAGTAATTTCTTTGTGCAACAATTTTACCGATGCACATTGTTTGAACGCGAACGTTCTTCAGATTTTTACTTGAATAATCCGCGGGAATAGTAGCGTCTTGAACGCGAATTCGGAAGGATTCAATTTTGTGGCGAAGTGACGTAGAAGAAAGAGAAAAAGAGAGAGGAAAGGCGCGAATGGGATTTCGCAGTAGCGAGATATTGCGACAAAGATCAGGAGGGGCGGTCCAATAGTTTTGTGTGCAAGAGGCTTTCGCAAAATCAGCGCTCTCACTGAAGAATTACTACACCCGTCACTTTGTTGTCAGCATTGCCGAACAATCGTCTTTATCATCGTCGTCTTTAGGTTTCTTCTTTCCCGCACGAATAGTAGCCACGATGTGTCAACACTTTGTTACGGCTCTGTGATTCGGATTTTGTGTCCATTTTCCCGGTCTTTGCTTCACGAAATTGAAACATTCCGAGATGTAATCGTAAAAAAAAATCTTACGTCTTGCTGTAAACTGTAATCTTTAATTTTTATTTGCTTCTTAAAAGAGACTGAAGAAAACGGATGAATTTACATTCCAAAGAATGAATTAGATTCCATTTGGTTAAATATTTGTGTAGCCTTATTGGTTTGTTGTCGATCATATGAACATGACAGAAGGTCACAACTCCATCAATATGAATACGATTTTGCGATACTCGTTATTGATAGTACGTATTGGAAAGAAATAAAAATATTGAAATAACCTTCACGAAACAAAAAGCAAGATCTTGAAATGTATTGTATAATATAAAGTTACATAGCTCGGCCTTCGATGTTTTATGAGCCGTTAATTACGCTTCTCCGATTTGTGAAACTTCTATTGTACGACTGGCGATATGTTTTTATTAAAAACTATACACACATACATATAAATACACACGTATCAAGTGGAAGGCACTTAACTTTGACCTAAATTATTTCTGTTATACATGCAATTATATATATGTATCAAAAAAATATTTTTAACAAAAATGGTGCAAAAAAAAATATATATGATACATGCAATAAATTCTTATAACATGCGTTTTGTGTGTGATTTTAACATTATTTTAATTTGTTTTATATAAATCGATTCTCTTTTATTATTTTACCTATAAAAATATGAAGGTATAAAATTATCACAAGGAATTAACAGTTTGCAAAATATTTCATAATATGTCGTGACATAAAATATCTTTTAAAATAATTACTTTAGGATAATTTCAGGATTTTTATACAAAAATATAATGACTTGAATTAATTGATATAAAAAATACATAATTATGTTTAAAAAAAGATACACCTACAATTGTGCTTTACAATTATACTTACAATTATATTCTATTTATTATTCTCTAAAGAATTTAGCAAATACTTTAGTAAACTTTACAAGAATTTATATATTTTATTATCACATATCAAAATAAATTACGAAATATTTTATAAGTTATTGAATTTTTGATAATTCTCTACCTGAGTACTTTTATATATTGCATGAAATAAAATATCATAAAAAATGCATGCTGTAAAAAATCTGTTACATGCATCATATAGTTTCTCTTTAAAATTGTAAAACTTTTGTTGAAAAATTACATTTTTCGGTATATACATATACATGCATAAGAGAATTTAAGTTATCAAGTTAAGCTCCAGTCTAACATAATAAATCAAAACAATTTTTTAAATTTAAAATTTTGTATAGTATTTCAGAATTGAGGGAGAGAGCGTGATGTTGTTGGATATAAAAGAATATATAATTCTCGTAAAAATCCTGCACAGAATCGCTGTTGCATAATCTCCATTTGTAACCGGTCTTTTTATATGTGCCACGTCATAATTTCAGAGAAACGTTGCAATTATTCAGAATAACTTGACTGCTTGGATCGATCAATATCAATTCAGGAATATTTTTCGAAATATCGCGATCGCAGATTATCTGGGCAAAGTCTCTCTCTCTCTCTCTCTCTCTCTCTCTCTCTCTCTCTCTCTCTCGACCGACATATAATTCTGACAAAATATAAGTCAGTTATATATAAATATAATTTATAACCGTTTTATCAATATTTATCAGTAATCAAAATTCATATATAAATTACAGATGTAATCTCTATTTACGTAATTACATAATAGTTCACTCAATTGATTTATCCTTTGAATATATTATTAAAAATGCGAGATAAAGAAATGTCGCAAAAATCGATCGAGGATTATTTCGGATCGAAAAACTGGATCGAGGCCAAAAGCGTGATAATGTAATGCGTGCGTACCATTTCGCAAACGCTCTTTTCGTTTACTCCTCACGCGATAATTAGGCCGCGTGATAATTAGTAACCTAGCCTGAATTTTTATCATCGGGGCCGACCGTGTCCGGGCCGGAGGCTGGGCCGTGCCTGACTGCGTTGCAAATCAGGGCAGCAGTGTGTCAAGGCGAGTACATACACCTTGTGGCACCTGCGCAAGCGCGATATTTGCGCGATTGATAAAAAAAGAAGAGGCCCGCGTACGTGCTTGTCGTGCAAACATTTGTACGGGAAAGAGAGGAGCGTCGGACGATTAAAAATATTTTACAGACGTTATTCGAGAGATCACACTTTAGTGTACACGCGGATGGTTTATTTTGCATAAACGTGAGTTAAGCCACGAAATTAAAAACAAGCTGAGTTAGCCGGATCGACAGCATACGCGAGACTGCGCTTCGAGCATAATTTACTCAAAACTACCACCTGATGGTTTGACGCAAACATTTTGTTGGTTCACGATAATAAGCGGCGCGTACACGTAAACTATGGAACTTTGCTGTTGTACGTACGTGATTTCTTTTATAAATGAAATTTTTCACGCCAAACGTTCCCTAAGTTTGAGAAGCAGCAACAGCAACCGCAGTCGAATGCTGCCCATAGCTTTTCCTTTTACCAGCTGCATTCGCAATTAAGCAAAACCACTAGAAATTGAATTCGTGCGAAAAGCTAAGAAAGGGTCGACCGTCCGCCTTCTTGACTCTCCTCATCTCACTTCGTCTTTCTTCTCGTTGCCGCGCTTCCGCCTTCCGGTTTCTTATCCTCCGTCGGGCTTTTCAGGCGAGCGAAGGAGAGAATCGCACTCAGAGAACCAATTTACCGAGTAATAGAAACGCGCGAGCAAATGGGAGAGGATCGAAAAGTACAGATTTGAGCGAAGGGTAGCTCTTGGAAAATGTGAATCAAACGATTCCCCTCTCTCGGAAGAACCTTCGACGTGAGGAAACAAAGGAGAGAAAGAGAGTGGGAGAGAAAGAGATTTTAGGAAACCGTTTAAGCGATTCCGGCGATTTTGCGTTGCATCTTTCCGTGCAGTTTTCATCAATTGAATTTTAAACGTAAATGTGATCTTACGATTATTTAATCTTCTGGTTGTGTCTTGTTTTTTTTTTTTTTTCTTTTTTTTATAAATACGCGAAATGTCACACTTGTCAAACTAGTTGTTCTTCTCTTCGTATACTTTAATAGCTCGCGCAGATTGCAAATCTACCTTCTTTCGAGGATGTTAATTCAATACGCCAATATCAGGGTGTGTCCGTTTCGAGCGCGTATCGTGGCAATAATTGCGAATGCACGCAACATGATGCCATTTGCGTCCGTGCAAACAACGCTTAACAAATAATATCGAGAGAGAGAGAGAGAGAGAGAGAGAGGAGGAGAATTCTGTTGACACGTTCGCAGTCGGTTCATCCCTTTTCTTCGCCCGATTTCACGACGTCGTCACCGCGGCTGCGAATTAGCACGCGAAGAGTCCCGGTAGAATTGTCGCTCGTTGTCGCCAGCGCGCAAATATTTGCAGGAGCAACCGAGTCGAGCCGGCTCATACGGGATCGCATATCTTTTTCATTCTTTTACTTCTTCAATCGCGTATGTATGTACATTCGCCGAGAGATAGCTACGCTTGCGTTGCTATCGACTTCCTTTTAATCTTTACAAGCATGCATTAAGAAAATAATGAAAACAGAGTCGTGCGATTTTCAATTATACATACACATATATCTGCCAGTGAATAAATTTGAATAATATTGTTCTTGAAATTCTCACTGTTTCTAGGAAAAATGTTATGATAATGTTGAAGGAAAACTTAATTAAAATTATGCTCTAAAGGATAAATAATATAAAGGAAAATCTCAACGTTATCTCGGCCAGAAAATTATTATAATAATCCAGTTATTGATAAAAAGTAAATAATTTATTATATTATACATTTAACATATACATTTTTTATTTATACATTTTGAGGTTTCTCTCTCTCTCTCTTTCTTTCTCTCAAATGTAGAATAACTCGCTTGTGAATTCTTCTTGAAAAATCCTTGCAGTTCTTGCAGGATTTCGAGCAATTTATCGATGCAACGTTCTGTGCAATGAGTCTCTTACAACCAGGAATCAATCACGCGGAATAAACATAACGAGTTGCATAATTAATTAGCGAAAAGCCCCGCGTGCGAGGGGATAGCCGTGTATCTTGGTCGGCGAATTAATTACTTGTCATCACGGAGGGTAATTAATTCGCTCAATGCAACGCGCCGCGTCTCGGTATCGCGATGAGATGTAACCGCTGATGTGTGCATGCAACACACACACACACATACACGTACATAAAAGAAGCCGTATATATTATTTCTAGCGTTAATAAAACTGCGTCGCTTCTTCCCCTTCTCCCCTCGTTCCTCTCGCGAGAGAAGATTTGCAAGCAGCATCGTTATCGCGGCAAATATGTTTCTATTTCTTCTTGCCGCTCTCGCATTGTGCTTCCGCGAAGGCGCGTAACGGCTACCTTTAAAGCGCGCTAATGAGTTTGCACTCGGAGTGATAATTGCCAGTCGTCGTCGCGCCGCTCCGTTTCTTTTTTCGTCTCATTGTCGCAACCGGTCGATAGCAAAAAATTGAACCAGTCTTTCAGAGCTAAAATAACGAGACAGGCATATTTTCGTTTCCCTCATCACGCTGATTCGTAGCCGCCGCCACTAAATCAACCGTCATCAACTTTTCAAAGACATTTTTTGTCCATAAATGTAGGGAAACGTAATTTTATTTTTTTATTAACTTTTTTTTTATTTAAATTTATATATGTATGCATAGGTTGTCGCGTATTTTTTTTCTTAAATTTTTGTAAATTTTGTATTGTTTCGTGAATTCTTTTATTTATTCGCCTACTTGTAATTGTTTTAAATGTAATTTTAGTCGAACATTGTATTGCATATGTCTGTTTATGATGGATATAATAATTCTTCTTATTTATTAAATACTTTTCAAGAAGCGATGAAAAATATAGATACGAAAAAAGATAAATCACGAAGGAAAGAGACTAGCAATGGTGAGATGTATTTACAACTAGTAGGTGTATTTATGATGGTTCCTCGATCATTTACATGGATAATTATGTTTGGGTTGAATTAATGTGCTATCCGCGGTCTCTCTCTCTCTCTTTCTCTCTCGTGCTATCTTGATCTTCGTCTCAACCGCTGCCATCACCCCATAAGAAGCTATCGGGGTCCGCGTACACGCAAACAGGTTCTTAAGCGACCCCACGAGGCGGAAGGAAGCCGAGCACGGTTCGTTAATCTGCGTACATACCGCGCGATCACCGCTCCGTTCCATTCGGTAAACGAGACTGAGTGCTTTAAAAGGACCATAACAAACTCCGCGCGGCAGCATCGTCGACCTAAGTCTTGAAACGAATGGCTTTTTTACTCCCTCACCGGTCGTATTTTCATCGAAAAAATTCTCTGCGAGAATTTAGATTTAGACGTCGCGAAAAGGTTTTAGAGACTTGAAAGCGACAATCGCCTCACCGAGCGACGGGTTAAATCTCTCGACTGTTAAAACCTTTCGATCGTGTATATCATTTGGGAATACATACGTATTTTTAAATCCTTCGCAGGACATATTTGAAAGATTTGAAAGACACACAGTCTGAACAAAGTTTAAATCCAACCAACTTGGCAAGTTGCTTTTTTTGAAACGTAATTATACAATAGAATAGTACAGTGTGACAGAGAGAAATACAAAACAAAGAAATTTATTAAGAAGTTAGAAGAGTTCACTGAATCAAAATTAAAATACTTCTTAATATTGTATACAAATTTTATTCAAATATTATAAATAAACAAATAATATTCTTTTGATTAACAAAAGTAAATTTTTTTAATAATAAAAAATTAAAGTAAAAAACGTATTAAAACAGAATAACAATAATGAGTTTTAAACAGGATTTTGTCAATTAATTATTTAAAATAAAAAAATAGGCATTTTTTGCCTTCGGTTAAGTTAGGCTTTTTTTTGAATTTCTTGTTTTCTATTCTAAAATAAAATTATAAAATTTAAAGAAATAGGAAATTTTTCGAAAAAAACTTAATTTAATTATGTTTAGATGTATCTCCTCTCGCAAAAAATAAATTATTTAAAAGTTTCATCTGTGGATCTAAAGTGACAAGTGTAAAAATAAAAAGTATCTATTTTTTTATTTTAGATAATTTGTCGATGCTGATTCTTGGTCACCATGTAGCCTATACGATTATTTAGAAGGATATATTATTATTTTTCTATTACAATATCTTTTATTTTGATTTTATTATTAAAACAATATTTATTTTTACCAAAAAATATATATATGTTTTTGTCTATTTAAATAAAAATTTCACACGATGTTAAAAATTCTATTTTATTCAAAAATATTCTGTTTTATTCAAAGCGCGTTAGCCAGCACAATTTTTAGTATATCGATGCGAACAAATCTTTTTGTCTCGTTATTTCGCGTGTCGCATGGAAACTCATGCCCATTATCAAAAGAAATTATTCGGTTTTTTTTCAGATTACACCGTATACTTTTCTAGATGCATGGCGCGAATATCATAAGTGTATATTTTCTAACCGATAATTATACATACGAGATAGGAGAATAATCGCTGAAACAATCAATTTCATCATCGCGCGAAACAAATTAGCTTACTGGATAATGAGCGATAATTAAAAGGGATTTATTGTTAACCTTTACCTGTAGCATGTTGCATCATATTTTTGCATTCTCTAGCTAGCAAGATAAAAGCGTAATTACGTCATGTACATTGTTCAAATCAAACTATTTAATATATAAATATTAACGTAAAGTAAACTGTGTTATAAAAATTAACGCAGGCAGAAATCTTAAAATTAATTATATTTATCATTCATCATAATGATAAAAAAATTCTTCCATGATAACTGAATGCTCATCCAATTTCTTGACACAGAGTATAGTGTTAATATTAATTCTAAACTTTTATTTATAAATAAAAAGATGCTGAAACTATCCATTGATATCACGAGAAATGAACAATTATTAATAACAAGCTCTCCGAGATGAATTATCTTTCTTCCTCGCCTCATCTTGCACACTTTTCACCGGAGGTACTTTGAAATTTGAAGTAGCCGTAGAAAAAAAGTACGGAAGTCGCCGGACTAGGACAAACGCAGAATGGAAAAAAAAAGGGAGAGAGGGAAGGAGTCACGTTATAATGAGGGTCGACGTGGCGAGAGTGGGTTTGCTACTTTTATCACACTGCGTCCCATCCTTCTCCTTTCCCTCCTGACACGAAATAATTAGCATTTTAATGTATGTATCTGCTTATCTAGGCGACGCAACGCTTAGTGGGAAGTAGTTTTGCATGTTAATCTCTATGGAAAATTACAGGCACCATCGCGCCCACCACCGTATTATTCGTTCGAAAAGGTAAAGTAACTTGAACAAAGTCCTACAACGGCGTTTTAAAATTACCCAAAATTACGATTGGTCGACTAAATTCAATTCTCTCTGCCCACGTACTTTGTAATCATAATTCGCGATTGACGGGACAAGTTTCAGTAATCTTGTCAAACTGTGTCAATCTAGAAAGAAGGTGACATTACACTTTGTGAGTTTCTAATTTCTACAGTTTTGAAAAACTTTATTTTTGAAAAAGAAAAAACTAAATGAGAAGCCCGTTACCTAATAAAGTTTAAAGTTAAAGCAAGTATTAATTATATTAATTAATAGGAAATACAGATTTTCCAAGTTTACTTAAAGCCAATTAAACGATCCTTTGAGCGAGTGTGTTAAAAAACTATTTGCTGTTTCAATAGAAAATTATTCTCGTGTACGAGTCAGAATGTCGCGAAATTACTTGATGCGCCTTTATACACAAAATCTGCGCCGGAGTCTCATTCATTCAACCCTCACGGAATGCTGCAATTATTACTTTTGGACCGACGGTGCCTGGTTAATGGTGGTTGCGGGTAGGGAAGGGGAGTGTTGATTACAGACTTCGGCGAAATAACTAACTCCGTCCGAAGCTGATTAGAGAGACTGTCGACGTAGCAACGTGATAGCGACTATTAACGACTCTCGCCGTTCTTGTATCTTGCCGCGAGAGAGTGACTTTTACTACATCATTTCGAGAATTATTATTCGACAATTATTTATCGACGTGACATGCTCTCCGATTGGCAGACGAAAATCCGAATATCTCGCAGAGACGCGACGGGCAAACGCGAGAAATTGTGCAGCGATGTGTACGCAAATAAAAGGAAACGAGGGTGGAATTCACGCGGCATACGAGAAAATTTCGAATGGCGGCCAATAAACGCAGCAGGGTGGATGGAGTTGGATGTGTTGCCAGCTCCACCGCCCCGCTCCAGTTGCATATTTACGAATTTGATTCCGTGCTACGGAATTGAGGTACGGAGGCGAGCGAAAATATCGTGAAACACACACACACACACACACACACATCTGCGCACGTAGCTTCTCTTTTTTTCCAAAAATATAGTATACGGATAACAGTTACGAAAATTGAAATATATTCTCTTAAATTGAATCGGTGAAAATGTCATTAATTAAACAAGACTTTATCAAAGATCTGAGATTCAAACACATATCGCTTTTTGCTTTTTCGTCTTATGTTTTTATGCAAAATTTCGCGTAATTAGTATTCAAATTCGGAATTGTATGCACTTTACACTTCTTTATTCTTAAGCCGTGATAAATATCACACTCAGATAGTTTCTAAAAAAAACATATTGCTATGAATTATCTCTTATGTATAGTATAATTTATAATATATTATATTATACATAAATTTTTATATATAACATAATATTGTTATATGTATAATACGCATTTTAAAACATTATCGATTGAAACAGCTTCCTGATTCTTTTATTTTTGAGATTTCAAGGCTTATAAAACACCATTACTCATTAATGATTATATAGTGATTTTATTTAAGAAAATATATATATATATATATATGTATTAAAAATGTCTGATATATTTACTCTAAAAATTTCGCTCTAAATGTAGCTGTGTAAGTTTCATATTTGATGTCAAATTCCATTTTTATTTTCGAGGGATGTTTAAGAGTCGCACTCAGCGTAGCGAAGATGTGGCCTAATCTACCTAAAGAGAATTTGAGAATTTATATAAGAAAATAGACTCGAAAAGTACGTCCCTCGACGTCGGTGAGTCGCAAAATGAGATATGACGACCGTGACGTACACGTTACGAGAAAATGCATCGTCGGCATCAAGGATAAGACACGGCGAAGAAACGGGGTTATGTAAATGTTATCGTGTTCGCGCGCGTTTAACTGTCGCGAGAATGTTTATTCCCGTCTCTCAGTCTGCGCTTTTGCGATCAACAAGCGATACTCCAGCGATCGCGAGATTACTTCAACGTCAAAAATTCACGATACAGCAGCGTCGTTGTGAGGGGAAAAACATGTCTACGGGAAGATAGACATATCCGTGATCCTTACATCTCTTAAACTGAATCAGTAAAGATGTCATTGATTATAGCAGTGATATAAGATTTCACAAAAATGAAGATCAATTTATAATATATAATAGTGAAAACAATCACACTTTAGTCTTAGTTTTTATTTAGTTTAGATTGTTTTTTTGTGAGAAAAGTTTCTTCCATATATATATGTTTATTTAGAATGAAACATGTATAAATAGCATTTAAATTTAGAATTATATATACAATACATATTATATTTTTATTTCTTTTAAAATATGATAAATTCACAAAAAAAATCAAAGGTTACAAACTAAGATATTTCTCTTTAATAAAATATATCGTTATTTTATCTCATGTATATAAAATATAAGATTTTCAATATTATTGAAACAGTCGTTATCACTAACCGATTTTTTCAATGAGATTTCATTAATTTGCAAGAGAGTAGAACTGTCTAAATATGAAAAAAAAATATTAGATTCTCTTTTCCTTTTCTCTCTTCCGATATATAATATCGCTAACATATATATGCCGATAAATCAACGTCGAACGAGCCGTATGTTCTTACTTTGCGCGATTATTACTGAGCTTTTAAAGGCCGTTTCGGACAATATTTCACCGTTATATGACAAGCACTTACCTCCGCGATTTCTGCTCCGTACCTTTTGTGTCAGATTGAGATCAGAGTATGCGCGGAAGGCGATAAATCCAATTAGTCTGCGCGAACATACATTTTCCTCCGTTTCTGACACTCTCGCGAAATTCATTTCACTTCCGCATTTTCGACGATCAATGCGCGAATTATATCTGCTCCACGAACATGTTTATTTTAGATGGAGCTCAACCGGATATTCCGTCTGTTTCTCCCAGAAATGGGATTGTTATTTTCGAAGAATGCACCGGCTTGCATCTCGGCATCGGGGCGCGTACGAATGACGAGAATTAATGACGAGTCGCTAATTACGTCAAGCGACATAATAGCACGGCGTCGGCACTCGCTTTCACGAGCGGCCATTAAGCAACGTCTCTTCTTTTGCAAATAACCAAGTATGCGGTAGTACTATTCGTATTAGCCTATTCGCTCGATTAGCTGTTGAGAGATACGCTAGTCGTGCTACAACGACGTGACGGTGTATATTTACCGCTAAATACATCGAAGGTAGCGGAGACTTAACGGTTAATATTGATCAAAAATAATAATAATGAACAATGTGTGAATTCAGTAATAATCTGTAAGAAAGTGAGTAAAAATCTTATAAAATTTATACATTTTTATAAAAATTCAAAAGATTTTTAACTTTGACATACGTCACATTGTCATTTTTTTCATATTCATCATCATTTTCAACATCAAATTCAGTATTCAGTGATCTAAAAAATTCTCAAGCTAAAATAATTGAGAAATTTTCGCGAGCTTTGATAGCTTAACTTTTTTCATTTTTTCGTAATAAATTAAATTATCATGAAAATCTAAATAACCTTAATTTCTACAACAAATTTCTTTCGAGGATCATAAATTTTAACAGTATATTTAATTTTAAATAAAAGAGGTCTTTCTCAACTTTAATTTTTTAAAATTATAATACAATAAAACATTTTGTAGATTAAAATTATATTCAGCATCACAAAAATGTTTTTATTAAACTGAGTTTAGTTAGAAGAATAGAACGAAAAAATTTATTTTTAGTATATTTTAAGTATAAACGTTAAAAAGTTAAAAATAATGACAGTAATAGTGAGATGTTGATTTATATATTGTTGCAGGCTTTTTATACAATCAGTTTTTTTATAAAGCATCGTTTGTATAAAAGATACCAACGGTTTATAAAAAGCATAAGCTTTTTGTAAAACGATAAAATGTACAAAGAGTATGTACATGCATGTATATGTAAAGTTTCGAAGTTATTCAACAGATTGAAAATTAAAGATTGAAAAGCAAATTGCTGTCAATAACACAGTTTAACAAAAAAAAAAAAAAAAAAAAAATAGCTTTTTTAAAGAAGAAGAGAGATGAAAGATGTGATCGTTTCTCGTAGTTCTTTTACGCTGCGTATTTCGAAATTGTTCTATCACATTACAATTTTGTAAAATTTGTGATTAACTGCAAAAATTGACTATTTTAATATATTTTATCGTGTTATATAACTATCGCACGTTGCGTTTTACAAAGAGGAGTTTTGTTGCAATCAAAATTAAATATGCGTTCTTAGAACTTTGAACCTGCAAAAAAAAAGTTGTGTTGAGAAAAGAGAATTTCCATAATTATATGTAAATATAAGATCTATTGCGAAAAAAAATTGAATTAGGCTATTGACTATCTTACCAATATTTTTCAATATATTCATTGAAATATAAGAGTTTTTCAGGTCGCTAAATACGAATGTGCCAATTTGAAATAACGAAATCAATAAAAAAATCGGATAGTTTGTTAAATTTTGACATTTTATTACTTTTGTTTGATTTATTAATTTTGACCATTTTGAATTTGGATGTCAGATTCGTATTCAGCAACGGGAAACCTCTCAATTTCAATAAACATATATTGAAAAATATTTGGTAGACGGTTAATACATCTTTTATTTAATTCAATTTCTCCATAATTTAATTATGAATATCTTTTTAATCATAATCGAGACAATAAATTCCTATTAATAACTACGAAGGTTATAACAATATATTTAATATTGATTGCAATAAAACTTCTCTGACACATTTCATATGCTATACTAGTTAACATAGTAAAAGACATAACAGTACTATTTTACAATTTTTATCGCAAATTTCTCCGATGCGATCGATAGAGTCATTTGAGGACCGAAATCGTGTCCAGTGTTAAAAAAATTGCGAGAAATGATTACTCTTTTTATTACGGCTTTGAATTTTGTAACTATGTAATAACTGTGTAATTAAAATCTTAAATCGACAATCAGTTAAATAAATATTTGTTAATATATGTGACATTTAATTTAATTAAAGGAGTTTGGGCGAGTCAAGTGTCAAACATGTATGCACACATGCAACAAACTTTTTTTTACTTTTTTTTTTTTAACAGTCGGAGTAATTGCGCCGAAAGAACGGCATGTATTCAACTCGCAATGGAATTTCCCGCGTTCGGAATAGTTGGCGTATTGCAGTGCGTGTTGAGGCGCATAACGCTCACGTGCTCACAGCTGCAACGCTCTCGCTCTCTGGCGTATCACGCCGGAACGGTATCAGGTGCACCCGAATGACTACGGTATTTCTGGAATTATGCTAATCGGCCATCGCGCGCAATAGCGATGGCTTATCAGCGGCGGTGGCGGCTGATACAGCCGTATTCCCAACTGCGAAAGTACAAAATTTGCCATCACCCGTGTGTACGAGTGGTGTACCTAATCGAATCGAATAATCACTTGGCTCAGCAATTGATTCTATAACATCATCGTTTATTAATTTATTCGCTACTACAAATGTAAAAATGTGTCGTCCGCATTTGTACACGTTTTGCTCGATTCGAAATTTTTTTTTTTTCCTACTTTTGATGCTAATTCTCAATTTTAAGGCTTCTTTAGATTATGTATTGTATGAGTCGCGACAAAATTCAAGACAGAGTTCTATTTATAATTTCATACGTCACATGTTTTAATGGTATAGGTATATTTTGATATATATTTTAATTTTTATATTTTACGGAATTTAAATGTTTTCTATATTATATGACATAAAATTTATAAATAGGATTCTGTCTTGAGAATTTTGTCACAATTTATATATCGTTGTAAGAAGACCTTGACATCTATTTTAAGCAATAAGAGAGCGTTTTCCTTTGAAATTATATTTAACGTATAATATTTTACAAAAAAAATCTTTCTTTTAAACTTCTAAATAGAAAACTGTTCGCTTACTGTCTGTTTAAAATAGATAAAGTAGGAGCTCAATTCCTATATAAAAATATCTGCTTTGAAATTTTTCTCTTATTTTTTATCCTAATTCTCAGTTTAACGTTTATTTTAATATATTTTAATACTTTAAACAGTAGGATAACTTTTTCTTTTGAAACTATTTAATTTAGTCATACTAAAAATATCTCTTTTAAATCTCTAAATGAGAAACTGTCAGTTTTACTGTCTATTTGAGATATAAAATAAGAGCTTGATTTTTCTCTTATTTTTGATCCTAATTCTCAGTTTAACATTTATTTTAATATATTTTAATACTTTAAACAGTAGGATAACTTTTTGTTTTGAAACTATTTAATTTAGTCATACTAAAAATATCTCTTTTAAATCTTTAAATGAGAAACTGTCAGTTTTACTGTCTATTTGAGATATAAAATAAGAGCTTTTGATTCCCCTATATAAACTTTAAACCTATTTAAATCCTTTAGAAGCCATAAACATGAGAAGATTGCGATTGAAAATGGGGATAAAATTTTAAGTTGGGAATTAAAATTTTCTAAAATTTATTAAATATCTAACCAAGAGAGATAACCAGCTTAAATATAGGAGCAAAATTTCAGCTTATTTTTTTCTTCTTTAAGAGAAGTTATTTATTTATTTCCTTTATATATTATTTTTACCTATAATAATTTACTAGACATAAAATTGTGTTTTCCTTTCCAATCAAGTATCGTATCTATACATTACGTACTTGTTACAACACTTGTTCCATACTTTATCGCAGTAATCCCGAAATGCGAAATAAATGATACTATCGCCGCTAGTAATACTATTATACGCGGTTAGTTGAGCCAGTCGTGCCCCTCGATAGTTAGCAGTCGAAATCTCGTGTCGATGGTCCTCGCGCGCGTTCTCGGTACGTGTAAATAAATTACAGAACCGCATCGCAGTCGCGCGGAAGGCAATCGACTGCGCGATCTGTCATTGTGCGAACACGCGCAGCGAATATCCGGGTGTAGATCGAAGCCGGGATAATGTTGGATAATGAGCGCGCTCGCGTTGGCGAGACCAGAGATCGAATCGAAACCGCCGTAACCCAATTTTCCGCCACGGACCTATATCTATCTCTGCCTGCCCTCGCTTCCTCTTTCTCTCTCCTAGCGAATTGGTGCAATTAAACGCATCGGGCGAATCCCGCGAAGAATTTCATTCCCGGCCTCCAATTAGCATTCGCAACGGGATAATTGTATTCCCGCCGGGTTCTCGAAAAAAAGCTCCATTCGCGTAATTAGGGACGATTCAACTGCAAGGGAAAAAAATATGCCCGAATAGCAAACAGATATACATATGTATAAACAAACATATGTGCTTCGAATGATGTATGTTTAATGCGAACGATAAATCGCGCCATTCTTTTCGGCTTTCGTTTATCGAACATAAAGATGGTTCGCGATCGTTGGCGAAGCAATGACGAGTCATGTAATGAGATTTTCACGACGGCATCTCGCGTAATACGTTAATAAGGCGCGCGATGGAATCTGCGAAAAGAGCATTTACTTTATGGCTTTATAAACGGCGGTGCTTAAATGCGCCGTCGTAAAGGTATCGTTCGACGATTAAACAATGTCGGCGTAGTTTCCGTAATACGCTATTTATGTAACATATGGAAGCCTCGCGCGGTAATAAAAGGCCCCGACGAGATGAGAAAAGCGATCGTAGCTTTCTTTAAACAAAATGCTTCGAGCGTAATGCATCTTCCGTGTAGATAATCATACAATTGTAAGATCACCGTAAATGTGAAACGTCGATCGCATAAACGCTCGTTTAGTTCTTATTTAAAAACGCTATTCGATTTTTCACAATACAGTTACAAGAATATATATATATATATATATATATATATATATATATATATATCGTTGAAAGATATCGCGAGATGTAATTCTGGATTATTAACGTAGAACGCTAATTTTATTCGCGCGATTGTTAATAAAAAAAAAAAAACAATAAAAGAAGGCATCGCAATCAATCATTACACGTGTTTTAATAGCTATTATTATTATAATTGAAGCTGGTAATAGAAGGAAAAAGAGAGAAGCAATCGTGTCCTCAAACTCGGAGGAGCACCTTTCACCCGCGGGTCAACCAGTCGACGACCATGGTGGGTCGGTTTACGTCATTCGATACCTCATATCGCGTATCCATTTATGGCTAATACCACAAATACACACATACACATTCTCTACTTGCCCATTCTTTCCCTTCCATTACATTTTTTTCTCCGAACGTGGACACGTTTCATCGCTGCTTTTGCTGCGTTCTCATCTCCGATGCATCTCAAGCTTAACACACGACGCGACGTGTTGTATGTACTGTCAGTTACATATTCTCACGTGCGATGCGAAACGCATTTTATCACCGCGTAATCATGTCTCTCGTGCACGCGCGCGCGTTTCGCCATTACTACAGTGAAGATTTACGGTGTTTTACCGTTATAAGAATCTTCGCTTCATAGTAAGAAAGATAATTATCCCCATCATTTATCGAACGGACGAACTTTACTTGGATTACTTGGGAACAGTTCAAACTTTGACGTTAAAAGACTCATAGAAAATAAACAATCCGCTACCGCATTGTAAGAAGGTGCTGATACTTTCTTGTAGTAAAATTATAATAAATTATGAAATTTGTGATTAAATTTTCAAAAATGGGCTATTTTAATACATTTTACTGTAGTACAGTTAGCTACTATTGGAACTTTTGTTGTTTTGTTCAAAGTTAAATATGTTGAAATTTTTAGCCCTCAAAAGAAATTTATCGATTATGATTTTAATGTAAGGTCATGATTTGTGTAAAAAGCCATACATTTTTAAATGTTTATATTCACTATTTAAATGATTGTCAATTACGACCTTAAATTTGTATTTAATGATTCTTTTTTGTAACTTTAATCGTAAATTTCTCAAAATTATGTGACGTGACGAAATAAATCGTATTTAGCGTAAAAATTACAAGAAATAAATATTCTCTTTCATGTGTTAAAAATTTTTTTTGTTCAATGTACTCGGTTTGTACATAAAAAAATAAATCATTAGATTGATATTTATTTGCTCATATTTTTAAAGATATCACTTTATGTGCAATAAAATACCCATGAGAAATATATGCGCTATTAATTATTTAATAGTTAATTGTAATACCAGTAAAGATAATTTATTATTATAGGTATATAAATAGAAATAGATAATATGAATGAATATATAGAATATATGAACATATAGAAATAGATAATATGAATGAAATATTTGTTTAGAATCAAAAGCCCAATGTATCATCGCAACGATATTTTTTCATAATAAAGAACAAAAAATTCACATTTATTTTTACCAATTAAAATTCAAATTTCAATATTTCACGACGTATTTTTTATTCAAATTTCTTGGATTAGTTATACGTGACCAGTATTCCAAAATTTCAGAATAACTCGCTTCTTTATGTCTTAACATATAGCACCTAATACAATAACAATATATTATTACGCGAGAAAGTTGTGTTGGCGCACGATTCATATTAAATACGATGTAGTTGATATACGGCAAACACGGAGCAACCATGACAGCAATCGTGTATACGGTTAACGTCGTATTTTATCAATTTTGGAGCTAGTTTCTCATGAAATAACGTGCGCGTACTAAGCGAGAGAAACGATGATTCAAAAGTGCAATGCCACGTTACGATAACTCATTCGGTTTGTATTCATCGATCGTGATCATTTACTGTTATCCAAGGCAGTATACCTCGCAATAGATTGCCTGTACATTACGTAAACTCAGTGTTTTCAGCGAATATTTTTAAAATTAACTTTCTATTCTTAAAACACGGAATTGTCGCTTTTAATTTTTCAAAAGAATTTTTTTCCTGGTTTCAATTTATTGCGCAAATAATGTATTTATCGGAAAACAAATTTTCCTGCTTCCAACTCGTGTAAAAATGTTTGTTTGTCAGGTAAAGATATTTTCCTGCTTTTAACTTGTGCAAAAACACGTATATATATATATATATATATATATATATATATACATGTGTAATTAAGTTTATTAAACAATTATTATACATCATACTGTTTTACGGATATTTAAATCAATATTATCGTCATTTGTGTACGCGACATTATAATTCATAAATGAGCGCCGTTTATGTAATCAACAAAGGTATCAGCGGAGCTAAGTTTCGCGAAGTTTCGCGAGGGAAACTTGATCGCGAATACGAAGCGTACGCGCCATAACTCGTGATTAGACGGTTAATTACGCTCGAAGGACGTATTATGCTTTGCTGCGCGCCGATGCGACGGCGGTTAAGAAGGAGAGAAGGTGATAATAGTTTGCGAGACAAGGCAAACTCCCTTGAAATTTCCAGCGATTAATTACGTTTCGGCCATTGTCGCGACAGAGAAATTGATTACACGCTGATGACTGGTGACTCTCTAATACAGGTGCATCCCGAAATTTACCTGAAGCGGAACGGTAGATGCTTCAGTAATCGCGTTAACGATTCCCCCGGTAGCCGGAGGACATTAATTGTCCTCCGGAGAACAATCGGAACGAGAGAGGCGAGGCTGACCAGCAGCCGGCGTGACGGTCTTAAAAAAAGAGACACGAATAATCGGGCGCGAATTCGAATTCGTTCTACAATCCGTTTAATTGCAAATTTGAGCAACGGAAACGCATTATATACTGCAATGAAGTACGCGCGATCGAACATTATCAAATGTTTCTAGCATAAAATCATCGGCGCAACTCGCGTGTTAAACTGAATAATCATAATAAAAAAAGAGAATAAAAAAATTAAAAATTTTTTAGCGTACAAATATATAATACGCCTCGAGCTCTCTTTAAAATTGATGACAATTTTAAAAATCAAAAATTTTACAAAATTGTGAAAATCAATAGAGAGAGAGAGAGAGATAATTTATAGAGAGAGTTAAATATATATCAAGATATAAAGTTAAGATAAACAAATGATATATCGCTCATAATCAAATCGTTAAAACCAGCAGAATAATTTACGGTAAACATTTTACACTCTGGAATATCGTTTTGCGTCGATAAACAAACGCACGAACGAATAACATGTTTTTTTTACGGACGCTGTCACAATCTTCAGTATCAACGCATCAAAATTTTAATCTTCAGGCGTCGCGGAAAATATAAACGTGCGGAAAACTCGCACACATAGATTACGTTCTAGTGTGTTTTATATTGTGTAACCAAACATCGAAAGTGCTTTCTCTCTCTCTCTCTCTCTCTCTCTTTCTCGCTTGCTAACCGGGAATATTTTTTTTCGTGTCGGCAGCGATCGACGACAAATATACGGAACAGGGATAAAAGCACGCGTAACATGCGAACGCAGGTAGATGCAGTTTGGTGTGATGTTTATGATGCACACGTATCTGACGAACGTGTATATATGTATATATATATATATATATATATATATATATATGTGTGTGTCAAGCATCGTTAGTTCGCACGATTGACTCTTTCGAATGCAGTCCCTTCTGCACCAAGTGTGATCTGTTTTTTAATGTCAGAATTATAAAAATAACAGAGTTATAAAAATGTATCCAGTTATGTAATTTAATAATAAAGTAAATATCACTCCTAATCAAAAACTTATTTTACGAGCATTAAATTTGAAAATTTTTATATTGAATTAATATTAGAAAAGTAAAAAACTTTTGCGAAATCTTAAATTTGCTATAAAGAAAAAAAAATAGAAATTTTAGAGAGATTTTTCGGAATTATTTTTGCAACTCTTTATTTTTCTATTGTTTGTCACACTAAATTGTAAAATATGCACGCATTAGACATTCCCTTCAAAGATGCTGTAAACCTTGAGAATGTGTAATTACAATGTAATCGTTATCGCAATAGTTTGCAGTAAATTAAACGTAACTCCAAGTGAATTAAATTTCCGTTGAAAGTGATTATAAGTTTTCGGAGTCCGAAGTTACACCTGCACTATTAACGGGCCGATAAAACGAACATGTATTTCAACACGTTAAGTTTTCAACACGTCCTAAATATATCACGAGTTTATTCCTAAAATTGTACACGTCGAACGTTAGATTCCAAATTCAACAGAGCACGCCGCATAATTGCGAATTATAATTACGCGGATCACTCCGGGCGCAATCGCGCCCTTTTGTATACCGCGTACGAGGGGCGAGGGGCGAGGGGCGAGGGGCGAGGGGCGAGGGGTTTGTAATTATTTGTCGACGGGAACCGTTTTCGCCGTGCGTGCGTAACGGCCGAATACTTGCGCGATGTATTCGCTAATTACACGCGCATTGCGCTTTCATCATACGTCACGTACTGATTGAATTATTTTCGATACACTGGTTGATTGACCGGTGGCTTATTCGGTTTGTTACAATCTCGCGCCATCGTTCAGCGTCGCGTTATAACATCGTCGCGAGCAACGTTCCATCCCGTCGTTATTTTTGCATAATATTGCAAGTTCTCTCCAACTTGGCCGCGCGCGTCGAGCGTCTCTAATTACGTTTAATGTTACTTGAATGTCCTCGGTGCCGCGTACTTTAAGAGATCGACGATAGTTTTAATACTATGCTTACAGCTACCTTTTAACCGGAGATTGCTGGGAGAGTCGCATAAAATGAAATGGGTTAAATGAAGGATTCTCTAGATATATTCCTTCGTCGTTAAATCAATTCGTTACGTCTTTAATTAGCTGCTTTTGTCGGGAAATTTTGTTATTTTTCTCTTGAAATCACTTGAAACGTCCGCATCTCTTTCCGTGTTTACGTAACGTGCGAAAATCTATTTCGAGATAATCGTCGGATTTACGTTTTTCGTTATATACCGAGTCAACATTAGTAAAGTGCTGCTGCCGATTGCAAGTGACATGCGTTATCGTATCGAATGCGTCAAGGGCATTTCGCGCGTGCACGCGTGTGCGTGTAAATGGCGCACGGATGTGCGAGACATGCAGTCGCCGATTCGTCGCTCGCTGCAACGTCACACGCTGGCATCGCGACATTATTAATTCACATATCCCGATCTTTTGTTGACGCTTTGTTCGTTCGATATGAAGCTCGGTGAGAAACAATGATTCGGATCACACGCTTTGAGTACGCTTTTCCGCACGTATGCAAATATATCCGTGAAAATGGATATTTTCCATTGCGGATATTATGAGAGCGGATAATGCGCATAAATCTCTCGTTTTGTGCGGTTGAAATGATTGGAAAAATGATTCTCATCGGAATTGTATAGAAAAAAAAATTTATATCTCTCTCCTAGAAATTTCTGGAAAAAAATGTAAATGTAATTGAAAAAATTTGATAATATATTTTTTCGCATTTTTTTTTTTTTTTGAAGTAAAAAATTTATTTTTACACTATTTAATTTTTTACATACATATTAAATTCTATTCCGACTTTAAAATCAAGACGTAAGAGATTCAAAGGATTAATTTTCGAAATCTAATTTTGACCTATAACAACTCAATAACTTTAGAAGCTTGGAAAGATGATAGATTAACATATCTTTATGTCGATTTATTTTTTTATTGCTTTAGGCGTATAACTGAATTTCTCGAGTCGGAATTATAATCGATAATCATTGGGAGACGATTCTGTTGCCATGTTGCGAAATCGGAAATTTAATACTTGCTAATATTGACCATCAAAAACGCTTGTGTTATCGATTAGCCTCCACGTGAAGCGAAACAACGTCTAGTTATGACTCTCACTTAAATGCTCCCCTTAATAGCTAGTCAAAGGTCAGGACCTATACGTCAGAACTCGTCCTTATTTAGTCGACGGATCACGCGACTCACGAATGCTATACACACGCGATTTCGTGATCTTTCCGTCAATATAATACTTTGATATGGCAAGACTTCCGCCTTTTCAACATAATTAAAATTATTTTGACAAAGATCTCGGTAGCATTTAAATTAAATTAAAAAAGACTTACGATTTTGTCTTCAACGATTAATGCGCATTTAAAAGTGACATGAAATTGTAAAAGAAAACTACGCTTATTGTAAAAATATTCATATATTTATATATGGTTATTGACACAAACGAAAAATTTATAAATCAATCTTAATTAGATTATAAGATATTTGTCAGTGAGATATCAGGATTTTTAATCAAAACAAGAAAATTTATTTCAGAGTTTCTTAACAGTTTGTGTCCGTTAGTCTTTCATAATTACTACCAAGAAATATATTACTGTGAAAATACGTCAATTCAGAAACACTGAAATCATTGATGAGAAGCCGCATCGTTGTCATTTGAACAAAAGTTAAATAACGAATAATTAATTATGACATTCGCAGAAACGTTGCATAAGCTGTGTAAATGATTTGCCGCCGGGATTTTTTTTGTGGCGAGATTTATATGTCTCTGAATTAACAGCAGGAATCGGGAATGCAGCCAAGATTCTGACGTACGGGTCGGTTTAGCTATATACGCGATATACGGAATATTCTCCGTGAAAGGCGGTGCATTCCGTACTCTGTGCCGCGCGAGTGCACCACGAAGAGAAAGAGAGAGAGAGAGAGAGAGAGAGAGAGAGAGAGAGAGAGAGACCGAGACATAAAGATGCATCAAAAGGGTCGATTCTTTCAAGCCAATAAATCCTCGTCGCGGATGAAAGCGTCTTTCTCTCATCCGGCGGAGCGGGACGCTCGCTTGCATGCACGAGATCTTTCTCGCGAGACACGTACAAAGCGAAATGAGACGAGAAAGAGAAATGGCAGAGCACGTCTCGCGTCGATGCAAGATTCGACCGTTCTTTTTGTTAATATGAATGCTAATGTAATTCGATGGGGACAGTACACTCGATTCAAGAAAAAAAAAAAAAAAAAAAAAAAAACATTTATTGCGAAATTTATATTTGCGAGCAAACGAAGAGATATATGTATTTGTCAGAAAATTTCTATTTATGTTAACAAATATGTTCGTAGAATATATTTTGATAAAAAAGAAGATAGTAAAAATCAAAGTTATGAAATATATTTTGTTATGACGAAATCTGGTTGCTTTAAATATTTATTGTTGTTTGCGCAAAAACATTAAATAGATTTGTTAAATGTGTTTGAAAAAATATTGGTCAGAAAAGAAGATAAAACACAAAAATTGAAAATACATTGGAATATTATATGTTTGACGAAAATTGAATCGGATAATTCCTTTTAACGCGATACATCGAGGTTCGAGTAGAAGGTTAACGCGATTGGGCGAGGATATAAGCTGATTTTCACCATCACGTCTATTTTGTTCACAAAGTTATGTTTAATTGCGTTAGAACGATACAAAATAGCGTTTGCGGTAGAAATTCAACCGCCGCCTTGTAGGCGAGCCATTCTATGCTTACACAAAGACCGAATTACAATCTAATTCTAATACAAAAGCGCATTATATCAAAATTCAGATTACGGGCTATTGTATCGTGACGCGTTATTACATATGTCTTATTTCCTCACCGACTCTGCGTTGTTGATGAAAAATACTAAATCTATAAATCTACACAAACTACATCTTTCAACATTACACAATTAGGATTTATTATATACATTCTTTAAAGGAAAATATTTTCATAAAGAGAGATAAAAAAAGCTGTATTTAATTGTATACTTAATCACGAAATCGATCAGTCTTATAAAAAATTCTATAAAAAAGTTCTTTAATATACTACGAAAAGAGAAAGAAAGAACGAAAGAAGAGAACCAGTATGTAAAGTG
The DNA here is from genome assembly GCF_047496725.1 of Anoplolepis gracilipes. Taxonomy (NCBI): domain Eukaryota; kingdom Metazoa; phylum Arthropoda; class Insecta; order Hymenoptera; family Formicidae; genus Anoplolepis; species Anoplolepis gracilipes. The sequence continues at coordinate 13,143,729 of NC_132975.1, forward strand.
AGATTTTTATAGCCTTTATTTATTATAATTATAACAAAACACAAATATAATATAAAAATAATGATTAATAAACATTTTTAATTAGTTAAAATTTTCGAAGAATTTGAGAGTTTCTGTGAATTTAAAATACAGATACATGTTTATATTTTTTTTTATATTTATTTCCATTGAATGTACATATTTATTTCAGTAGCAGAAATTTCACGGCATTAAATATCGATTTTAATAAGACAACTGTATTCGTAAGATCAAATGTAAAGAATTAAAAATACGCGGACTACTTTATTAAAAATGTTGCAAATGATTCTGCTGGCCTTGTATTCCCGGGAGACCGGGAAGAAGGTTTATACCGAAGAAAGTTGCACTTTGCTGCACGCATTCCACAATTTGCTCTACATACAATCTCAATTATGTACATAGCTGTCTGTTACACGCGCACAGTGTTTTTCATTGTAAACCTTATTAGAGCGAAAGCGGAAAAACGTGATTACCTTGCGCGAGTCACTTCGTACGAGATAAACATTTTTCTAACGAGATTTTATGCATATTATAAACATCCTTTTTGTTTAGCACAAAATATTCAAAACTCTGAGAATACTAAGTCTATAGGATAATTACATGCACAATGAAAATTTCAGATTCTCCGCAATTTTGTCTCATGATTATGAATTTAAAGCTGGTTTCTCTTAACGAAAATTCTAGAAGAAGTTTTTTTCTCATTTTTATAATTGTGTCATAAAGATTTAAATTTCTCTTGAGATGAATAATATTCCCTTAAATTTTTATCAAAACGCACGCCTGCATCTGTTTGCATCTTGCTCGAATGAGCTAAGCTTCTTCCTGGTTTCTCGAGTGTTTTCTCCGGTTTGTCATCACGCTCGTGATGCCTGTCGGATGAAAAATCGAGAGCTGCTTCTTGCTGTATACAATCAGCGAGATATTCGCAGATGACGGAGAAGGTAGCGACAGACCGGGAACGAGACAGCAACTTGGAAGTAGAGAACGATGTTATCAGCGTGATGAAGAGACTAGGCGCAGCTTAAGAATAATTGAAAGTTATGATTGCCTTTTTCGCGCGTCTCTCTTGAGACTCCCGTAGGTTCAACGTCGCCTCGCGTGTGTCAGCTGATGAGTGCTGCTTCCGCGAATCTGCATCTGCATCTGTGCATCTCGTCAAGGCGACGATATTACGATCATACCATCTCTCCTTTAGAGATTCATCGCAAGTTTCTCTTCATTTCTCCGGGAACGCAGTTGGACACAGTTGTACACTTTTATATTAAGGATAATAAACTGCATTTATCTGCGGGCAGCGTTACCTAAATCTCCCGGTAATATATCAGTATTAATCACGCTGAAATTTTTATATGAAAAGAATTTAAGTATTAAATAAAAATATAAATGCAATATAATATATAAATAAATATAAAAGTTAATAATATATACATATATTTACATGCATTTATATTAGTTATATATATATATATATATATATATATATATATATATATATATATATATATATATATTTTACATTGCATTAAATTTTTTGCTATAATTTCACACAGTATTATTCCGAGATGAAAAAAAATTGTATTATCTTAAATTATTAATTTCTCTTTTACTTTTACAAGAGAGAAAAACTTGAACAATTTTATTCTAAAGAAAGAAGATCTTGTGCGCATTCCGAGGCGTAAAGAAACTAATTGACTACCTTTTGGTTACACTTTCTAACGCTAGCTACTTACATATATATGTATTTCGACAAGTTTATTTTTATACGTACGCTTTCTGCTTGTAAGATACGGATTAATCCATCGTGTAATTTCCACCGTGATTGTTTTATTATCTGACTGAAATTTCCTAACTTAAAATCTCATACATTGAACAAACAACGATTCTTTATAGTCTGCAGATGATTTCGTCGACCGCGAAATTTCGCGCATATATTCGTCGGACGTAGAAGCAAACAAAGGTGGCTGGTCGAGCTAACGGAGTCGTTAACTCGCGAGAGAAAGAAGGATATGCCACCTGTTAATCGATGTCACTGCACGATAATCCGCATTCGAATTAACAGACGCACGTTATGTTCTTTTCCCCGCATAAATCCCTAAAACATGTCACTCGACAACGTCGCGTTTCGCTCGTGTGTTATCACGCTTTAAAAAAAAAAAGATCTCTTACGCGGGATTTACTGTATGTATCTACATCGGGCTTATTCACACGTGACACAAATAAAGACGAAATGCTTAAACGTATGGGAACGATATTTATACAGTCGGCGTCATCGGTGATGCACCGAATTATTAAGGATACAAGATCATGCGTATTGATAATAATAGTTTCGTGACACTCGGTACCATTGTCCTCATGATTTTCAAATTAGTCGTCAACAACATCAACATAATATACGATATCATTACGCGATCAGATACATTTGAGATTCAGGAGTTCACTGTCCTTCAAATGCATTGTGTATCTCGAGTTTAGTCAACTTTCTATCGCGTCATATGTGCTACGTGACTTGATGCGACTTACATTTCAGCAGAAAATGAACTTTTCCACAATTTTAAGAAAGAGAGTAACTTTCTATGATTCTTTTTTACTGGATAGAATTCTCTAATGTTGAAAATATTCGATTCGAGTGATAATTTTTTTATACATTTAAAGTTATAAAAAAAGTTTTGACACATTTTATGCTACAATTATTTTAAATATTATGGCATATGTTAAAAAAACTTTATTTCATGCCAAGATTGAATAAATATATTAATATTAGAACTTTCGATTTTTGAAAGTTTGTAAAAATTAAAATTAATAAGATTTTCCTAATTAAATACCCTGTCTGTATGCGGAAAGTTTGTAAATAAGTCATTGAGGATCACGTATATAATCTATTAAACATTTTTCGATCGTTGATTTGAACTTGATTGTTCAGACTGTGGAATACAAATATATTATTAATATAACTTATACAAATATAATGCCAAAACAGATTAAAAATGGCAAAATTATAATAATGTGGTAGATGTTAAAAATAAAAAAACTTTTTCTACAATTTATAGCAATGTCATTTATGTAATTATATAATAGATGATTAATTCTAATCTTTCTATAATCTTTCTATAATGTAATGGAAACACAATATTTGATCACAAAAATTTTATTAATCTGGAAATTTATAATAAATTCTTTCTCTGTTTTGGAAGAATAAAAGTTCTAACAATATACTTTAATTTGACGAGAAGAAACTTTTCTAGTCTATCACATATATAATGATAGCATGGTCGTGTTAAAAAAAAAACTTTTTCAAGTTTAATCTTAATTTTTTGTTGTAATGTGATAAAATATTTTTGAAGCCAAAATCATATTAAATATAAAAAAACTAAGATAATTATTTTTTTATGAGTTTTTTGAATGGTATGTTTCTTCTCATTTTGTGAAGTACAGAGAAAAAAATACTATATTTAATTACAAATCTTTGTTTTTATCATTTCCCTTATTTAGTCTTATTTTATGCATTCAAAATACTTATATAAGAAGTGACTTAAGAATTGTGCTCATTTGAAGTAAATTATTCACTTTGCTGACAATGAGATGTTGTCTGCAATATTACATTGATAAAATACGTAAAGAAAGGAAATATAGATGGTTTTGAAATCTCACAAAATGTAAAAGAAATATTAAAAAGAACTTATGTAAGCTTTAAGATTTGTCTCTTGAAAAGAGAACCGATTTTATCTTTATAGATATATATCTTTGCATTGGGAAAATATATGAGAAATATATTTCGGACAATCAAAAGACATGAGAAATAGAAAAAGATTTCGTATACGAGAAATTCATTGCGATTTTACCTCAAATCGAGGATCAAACGTTTATTTTCCAACAGAATACATTTACGTATTCCGCATTTTTATTTATCTCCACATATTTTAGTTTAGCAAGTTTCTTAAATATGCCTCTCGTACGTCTTTCCACGATGGACATAGACGTAAGCGAGCTCGATCCGCGATTCAGCGATCATTTACCGATCCAATCATATCGATTCGTGCAAATTCCAGCTTTAAACGAGGAGCCGGTAATGACGTCAATCTCTCTTGTTGGTATCTCTAACGCAGATATGCCTTCGACAATCTCCCCTGGTATGCCGATCCGGGAGACGCACTCGCGCTGAGAAAGCTGATTATCGCGCACCAGGATAATCCTGAGAGATTCACTCTCGTCCTCCTGCGTCAACGACGTCTGTCGACTCTGCGCGGGAGGAGGGCAGAAAAAAGGGGAAAACAGGGGCGGGAGGAAGGGAGAGGTAACGAGATTGTCCGCGAAACAACCCACTCGTCCTCACTTTCTTCCCTCTTTGCGACGTACCCCAACTCGGCTTCCACCTTTTTGCTCTCATGCATATTTAAATTGGTCGCCCGATGGAAATTTGTAGGCAGCTAAGCTACAGGGTGCTGCATCTTTATCGGTCTACCGCGGTCCTTTTCGGTTTTCCGCTTCTTGCTTAAATTGACTTTGAATATCGAGCATTCCCATTTCTCCAAGATATTTATTTCTACCAATATAACCGGCAATACGAAATTCCCCGATGCAATCGGTGTTTACTCGTGCCTGAAGCGGAACTTTGAGAAATTTCTTGATGTTCGTATCTCTGTTCGTCTATAATAAATTAATGGCGCATACATACTATAAAGATAAATTATATATTTGTTAACAATTATGTATTTATTTGTGCGTCAAAATATTTGAATAATGCAATATTCCTCGGTAAAATATGATATTCATATACAACATTTGTATATAATATTATTGAAAATGTTACGCGTAATTCCTTGTATATATATATATATATATGTGTTATTAAATTCCACGATTAAAAATATTATATATTCTAATTTTTATTATATTATATTTTCTCCGTGTAGAAAATAATTGCTTTTATATTTTGTCGCGGAGCAAAGAATACAGATAAGTAACACGTGCAACGCGAAGCGTATTACGAGGGAAAAAACATCGCGAACAATGCCCGGAATTGATCGATGTGTGCAATATACACACACCCATACGCACAGTCGCATCTGCCGCGTGTGATACCGCGCAGATGACAACCTTTGTTGCCTGTAAAGAGGGATAGCTCTAGTACTACAGCTACAGTGCTACAGAGGTCAGTCTCTGCGCGGTATCCAGACTGATCGCTAGTAAAGATGTCGATCCTTCGTTTCTCGCGTCTATCGGTCGAAAGAAGGAATTTTACGGGCAAACAAATGTCGGGAGTGCCTAATTGAATAACGGGGGATTATCTCAGTACGTTTATTAGTCTGCGCGATCGCGATTTACGTCTGTCAAAATTCGTAGGCGACAGTGAGATAATTTACCGCGTTATTGTAAATGGTGAATTTCAAGCGAGTAAACAGTATAGTAAATGTTGAAATTAAAGGAATCATGTTTGATATCGGACGATGAATATAAACACAAGTTAGACACTTTATTCTGAATTTAACTACAAAATCATGGTGATTTTTATCCTTGAAAAGTGCGTCACGTGTCGCCGAATGATAACCGTCGCGAGTAGTTGAATTTCGGGAATGTCGAGCAGAAAACATCGAGTGATTGTTGAGATTAAACTTCGCGAATAATAGTGATCGATATTTGCTCGGTGCATGAATCGCGTTTAACAGACATCTTATCGAATTTCCTCCTTCGACGAACGCGTATTCCTCGGCGAGTGGTGTGTAAACTCCGTGGTATAATCGCGTTCTCGCTAGTCATCGAATGACTACCATTACGCGTAGATGGATTTCGAGAGTACCGAGGGAGAAAAATATCGGGTATTCACATCGAGAGATAAATATATCAGAGGATCGAGATTCAATCGCGACGACTTCATTCCTCAAAATGCTAAAAAAATCATCTGCAGATAAAGTGAGACGCAGGATAAACTTGGCGGAAAATTATTTTTTTAAATTTAATATATAGGTAAAATTATTTATTTAATCTCCTATCTCCAGATTTCTAGAACTATTAAAATAAAATCAGAACTCTCAACAATTAATGAATTTAAGAATTAATAAGGAGCCTCGCCGGACGATTCTTGAAATTGAGTTACATACAAATAAATTGTGCTACGACGAGTACGCGTGTTTCAAGATATTCCGTCAAAGCTTTGTCGAATGTTATCTCTATTTTTCTTAGTCATTCTAATAAAATCTCTCGTAAACTGCGTCTCTGTTAGATATCAAATAGCAATCGTTGAACGATCAAGAATATAAACGCGCATTTTTACGTTCGTTGTCGAGTGGCCATAATGCATACACGAATTACGAGAATATCGAAAATAAATATTGTGGAGAAAAGTACATCACACGCAGATGCGTGTGTTTTAAGTGTCGCGAGTGATATAGTGAATAATATGATAAATGTCTTGAGTAAACAGTGAGCATAAATATCGTCGGGAGTACCGAATAAAAGTGTCGGGCGAGTATTATAATAACCCGAGTGAATATATATCGGTAATCGATATTCGATCGAAAGTACATCGTCGTGCGTAAAGTGAATGTCGGTACAAGTATCGCGAGTTTGATTTTTGGTATTTTTTTATTGTTTCATAATCATAGCAGAATAAATAAATGTGTATCAGTAATAATATCGAAAAAAAGTACCGTGTGAATGTCGATTTAAAGTATCGCATTTTCGTGAGTGATGATAATTGATTACCCAATTGATTGATTCAGTTGCATATACGATGGATCGTCAAGTATCGATAATCAAAGAACTTTAAGGAAAAAAAGGTCAACGGGTTAAAGACGAGAAAAAAAAACAGCGAGACTACGACTGGTGAGTCTATAATTAATTAGATATATTACATTTAGTCTTTATATGACGAGTTAAGTTAGATTAAGTATCAGGAATTATGATTGAGTAATAGTAATATATAATCGTTATTTTATGAATACACGATTGAAAAATATTTAATAAAAAATATATTAATAATATGTTAAAAATTATTTTAAAAATATACAATATAAAAATTAAATATATTTTTCTACAATTTTTTACATTGCATTATAATAATAAGCATATAAATAACTGACATATATACTGCATTAAATATTATATCCTAAAAAATACACAGAATTTATTTTTACGTTTTATAAAATGTGGATTAGAAAATTGAAAAACTTATTATTACATATCAAGTACTAATGTAAACGTGTGTGTGTGTGCGAAGCGTGGAGTCTCCTTTCATAGAAACTCATTAATTGTTGAGAGTTCTAATATTATTTTTAATAGTTCTAGGGATCTGGAGATAGAAGATTAAATAAATAATTTTACCTATTAAACTAAAAAAATTATTTTTTGCCAAGTTTACCCTGCGTCTCACTTTATCTGCCGATGATTTTTTTAGGATTTTTGCTAGATTTTAAGCGCTTAAGAGTTTCACATTAATTCTACAAAAAGTTTTATGCGTAAAGATTATTAGAATATTAATTAAACAAATTAAATTGCCAATTTAAACGCTGGTCATATTTCGATAATTCTATCAATTTTAAATGAGATTTTAAATGAGATTTCCTGCTATTCCGTAATCATTTTTTAATTTCTAGCAAGAGTTTTATGTGTAGAAATTATTAGAATATTTATTAAACAAATTAGATCGTTGAAAGTATAAATACTGAGATGAGATTATACGCTAGTCGCATATCGATTGTTCTTCTCGCATTATTTTGCAACCAATTTGCATTTCTAATGAGAGTTTTATATTAATTATTAGAATATTTATTAAACAAATAAAATCGCTTGAAATGCCAGATCTATAACACAAAATTTAAAGTTGATAGCACAATCGAAATACGATCAGCGTCTCAAGTTGATTTTTACACGTTTAGCGTCTTAGACAATCTATCATTCAATTAATTTGATTCTGAGCATTTTTTTTATTTAATGGCCACAACTATTCGTTTAATCTATAAAAAATTCTAGAACCATTAAAAATAAAACCAGAATTTCAACAATTAATAAATTTATACCAAGTGGAAAATGTTCATACACAAATTTTACCTTGAGATCTTTAAGGCTACAACATAGTTGAGTAAATAACTTGTGCTGGAAAAATAAAAATGTACAAAGCAAAGTAAATAATAGGAAATTTTGATATAAAACATGACAAGTAGATGTGTTTACCTCATCGTTGTTAATTTCTTTCAAAATGTTGAATATATGAAAAAAAGATTGGAAGGGGGAAGGAATAAAAGATGGAAGAGAGGAAGAAAAAATCATTTCGCAGTCGACTTCGACGTCCAATTTGCATTCACATTGATGGAAAAAACTGTTTTTTTATTTTTTTCGTTCCTTCGAAATCATAGAATATTGGTGCGAGTTTCAACATCTTCCAATTCGTAGTTCAATATGTCAGCTGAACGTTCTCGCATTCCTACCAAGAGATGCTACTTTGACGTCATTCTGTGCAGTTTTTTCCTCGCACATATCGACACATCACACGTTCGTTGAAATCGGGATCATGCGATGAAGGATTTTCGTTTGATCCGGATACAATTCTACTTTTATCCAATGATTCAGTTATATTTTCGTGACTTGGGCATTTAATCGAGAATTCGATATTTACAATCTTGACTTTGATCTTTATTTTGAGTTTCCATCCCTGGTATGAGAAGATATATTGCTATAAGCACAGTTGGCATCAAATATCTCTTGAGAAAGAGATTTGCTTATTTTAGACTTTACGAAGGAGATTTTTCTCCAGTGTCAAATCCGTATCGATACGCCACAGTATAATAAAGAGATAAGAAAAAGCGAGGGAAAAAGTATGGCGCCCGAAAGATCGACGCGAAACGTTTACATTATCTATTTTGACAAATGGCTAACATTTGCCAATGTCGTTTTGACATCATCTCAAGGACACCGGGAGATTACGACCGATTGTGATAGCCTAGATGAAAAAGCCGGGATGGTTCGAGCGTAGCCGGGGAGATGAAATAGTGCTTCTAGGAATTTAGTGCAGAAGGAATTTAATTTCCCTTTTTTTTTTTTGCCCAAGGATTTAATCAACGTTGGCTCTCCTCACGCGTAATCTCATCGGACGATACGTTAGCGAGGGTTTTCGCCAGAAACTATCCGTTGTATCTCGATACGTGTCCTGATCATCGAACGACACGTATCGGAGAAAAAAACTGGCGCTCGACCGACTGGTTGTTTCATTCTTACTGGGTGAAAATCCTACGTTGAAGTTTCTTCTTTGACCGCGACGGTTTGATCCTTTCATGCCTTTCGTTCGATTTTTAGGATCATCGTGAAAAAAGATAACGTGTTATCTCCATCCAAATTACATCATCACATTTTAGAGAAATTTCCGATAAAAGTTGCAAAATAAGACTATTTTAATATTATATTTTATCATGTTATAACTAGTAATGTGATGAATTAATTTTGTTGCAATTAAAAAAAGTTATAAAGAAATTTATTATATCGATTAATGTTTAATAAAATATGGAATTTATTGTGGAAAAATTGTGAATTAGGTAATTGAAGATTTACCAAATGGTTTTCAATTATGTTTTATTTCAATTTTTTTTAGCTCGCTGAATATATTTTTCATGTCAAAATTGACAAATTTAAAATGTACATAAATTTTTGCAAAAATCCGAACGTTTCAAATTTAAATTTAATTCTCAAACTTTCTATAATAGAGCCTACATTTTATTCATTTTTTACTATATAATTATAAATATCTTATTAATCATTATCGGCACAACAGATATCTTTTAAGATTTTGTCTTAAAGTCTTAATGACATAACTTTGCAAGAAAACGTTTTCAACACGTCACATTTTCTAATACTTCTAACATGATAAAGTACATTAAGATGACCCATTTTTGAAATTTTAACTACAAATTCTCAAAATTGTGACATGATGGAGTCAGAATCATATTTAACGTGAAAAAAAAATCAACGGGAAATAGCTATTCTTTTCTTATGTTTCTTTTTTGTTAAACTGTGTAATGGTCGGAGAAACGACGTGAATTAATTGTTCTTTTTCGCGAGTTTAATGAAAGAGGTATGATACTCGTTCGCGCGCGACCTGCTGATCAACTTCGCTAATAAAAGTCACGAGCTTGAAGGACATCGCGCAGAAATGGCGCAGCGCGCCTTTTATCTGGTCCTCGCACAAGACCCGCCCTCGGAGCGTAATTATTCCCAATTTATTGCCAAGCTTGCTAAGTTTCTTAGGTTGATATATACGCGAGCGTCGAAAAGTTTCGTTGGAAATGCCACGACGCTGGTAGATTAAAGTTTCTGTCCGACTATTTTCCAGGCTATGATTTGTCGTCGATCGCGCCTGTTGTGTTTCGTTCTCTACTTCGGAAGTAATGCACAGACGTACCAAGCACGAAATTTTAATAATAGAGAACAGATTTAAGAAGTCTCAGAACGAATTTCTTCTTCTACCTTGTTCCAATCTAAAGACTGGAAACGTTCGTTCATTTTACTCGAGGATCTCGTTTATTCGGTGGAAAAAGATTGTTTCCGGGTTAAAAAAATTAATAAAAATAAAAATAGAATATTTTATTGTAAATATTCCGGTTTCTTTCTTTTTTTTAATATGGGGAAAAGTATTTCCTCTATTCTTACCATTGTAAATTTACAAGGCGAGAGAAAAAGCTTCTGCACATTTTCTTTCCTCACCTCTGACATCATGATTTAATACGACTGCGGAATGACGGATCCGGAGTTTCCACGACAAAGGAACTGCATGTAGACGACACATAGGTTGACAAAGGTCAGCGCGTCGTAAAATGCATTCGGCGAGCTTAATTTTAGAACGGACAAGACACGTGTTAAATCGCCAGCCGAGATATCAAGACAAAAGAGAGGAATTTTCTCAATTTCCAGCGCGGTACGCGCGTCAGTATTTTACACTGACGCTAACTCGGCTCTCTCTCTCTCTCTCTCTCTCTCTCTCTCTCGACAACGCGTGCCCGTAAACTTTTTCTTTTAACCGCCGGCGGTACTTGACTTTATATGCGCGAACTTGAAACTGCGAGTCGGGAGTGACGTTTTGCCGGGGATTACGAGTTCCTCGGGTCGACAACCCCGTACCCGCGGTTTTGTTTACACGGGGCAAAGCAACGTTTAAGGCGCTGTACTCTGTCGTACTCCGTAAGTTTTAATTCGTTTTAGCATGACGAGTTGGATTGGCGGTAGCTACACGCTTGCAATGTTAGCGAGTTTGCAAATAGAGGCGGTTTGGAGGAAAGAATACGTAAATGCTTGTCGGCTCTCTTTAAATTTTTTTTTTTTTTTTTTTTTTTTGGGATGGAGGGAAGAGATGTACCGAAACTTTATACTTAAATCCGACGGGATTTACGTTTGGGATACGCGCTTTATCGGAAAAGAGTTACGGTTTATTAAATAATTCCGCTATACTTCGTCGATCGCGGATTCTTTATAATTGATGGAATCTGTATTATATTGGCTAAGCATAGTTGGATTTTCTCTTGCGAAAATGCGAACCAGGCAGTGGATGAACAGTTTATCGATAATTAGTGTTCCTTCGGGCGATGATATCGAAAAAAACGGATAGATGATGATCATACTTTGATGAACTCTGACCTACGGTTGATTGGCTTTATTCTCGTTTCAGTAAGAGATTAAAGAAGGATCAGTTAAATTGATTTTTGATCTTTTATTTCAGTTTTATAATCTTTTGCAATGTGCTTAATACAAGATGGATAATATTAGATTAAAGCAAATGGTCGTAATTGTCGTAACTTTTTTTATTTTTATGATATATGAATTTATAGAATCATCAGCGAATTTTTCATGAGTTTTTCTCTCTCTCTTTTTCTCTCTAATTTGTGAATCGTAAATTACTTTTTTGTGCAGCTGATAGGACAGTTTTAACTGCCAACTTTTACGGTCTTTCTTCGAAGGAGAGAAGTGGATTTCGTGCTCTTAAAACCTTTAAAGGGATGTTTATATAAAATCCTTTTCACAGACTTTATAGCGAGTAGGGTAAACACGATAGGAAAGCGGACATTTCGCGGCTGAATCAATGAAAAATTCAATCGCGCGAAGAAACGTGACGGTTTTCTTTTTCCAGAAGGGCGATTAAACAGGGGGAGGAAGAAAGAAAGGGATTTATATTCGATAGTATCGATTTGACTATCGTCTTGTTCAAACTAATAAGCTGAAATGACGCTCGCGATTTTTCATCCGTTCTTCACACGTGATAACACGAAACGCGATAAACGCCCAAAGCGGATTTTATCGATCGACGGGATGACGGCTTGTTTTTCAAAAAGCGGCGAGATGGACAATTCACAATTCGTGACACGATTTGTTGCCGATTCGTCGATCCAGTGTATTTTTCAAATATATTCTATATGGAAAAAAATGCCTCTAGTCTTTATTAAATAAAGTATTAGATTTCGCTATACTTTTGCTCCGAACGTCTGACGGAGCGTTCAGTCTCCGACATGCTTGAAATTTTGCGGAACATCGATCCTCGAAGAAGACGAACAAACCGTCAAAATTCGGTTTGGAGCAGGAAACTAGGCCGCGGGACAGATTTTACGACCGACACCAGAGGACATCGGAGCACATCGGAGCGCACTCCCCCCTCCCGTCTTCCCTCTTCTCGTATCTTTACGCGCGCCATTATAAAATCAATCCCGGTGTTATATACGTCATCGTTATCCTTCGGCACCGGGTGTTTTCCTGCTTTATCTCCTGTTCCACTCTATAGCTTCGCTTCCACCTCCAAGCCATAAAGTCCATCCACCTGGCCAATCGAACGCGCGTTTCCACAACCCATTCTTCCGGTGTGCTCCTAATTTACGGCGTGCTCGCTCGTATCGCGACACTTGTAATATTTGTACTCGATGCCGCGGCGAGTACATATTTCGAGTCGTGATAAAATCGTGATTTATAGGATGGTAGAATCCGTATGTCGTAATAGCGGTGAGATAACATTGGATAATACACGCTTCCTCGAAGAATCAACGAGTCTTTCAATTTAAAATTTTGTATACGAATAAGTTAGTCTCTTTTCTCGATTGCTTTTAAGAATACGGTGATCGATATTACTGTTAGATAAAAGGACGCAAATTAATATTTATCTAAACTTATTTTAAATATTGTATCTTTATTTTATTGTAAACAGATTTTAATGGCACGCGAGACAGAAAATAAATGATTAAAAATAGAATCTTGTCGAAAAGAAAGAATTAAATATTTTTTTTGTAATTTAATATAATACATAATAATTTCTTTTCTTTAGATTACCTTTTTTAATGGATAATAATTCTCTTTTTAATATAATAGGTAATAATAAATAAAAATAATAGACAAAAGCAGATAAAATAATAAAGACGAAATTTTACATCTATTTGCGACACTTAAAATTTTAATGTTTTATCATAACTTTAAAATTGACTTAGAATTTTAGAATTTTATACAGAGAGCTAACATTAAGTATATAGCGTGTTAGAGTAAAAGCTGTTGTGAAACGTCCATAAATATCCAAGTCGTTGTACAAATTGCTAAAATACGCAGTTAAATTGAGATCCATGACGAAGGCAATCGTTATCTCGGGATCATCATGTTTCATTTACACTCCCGACAGCAGAGCTCTTTCAGAATGTGGTGATTTAATTACAGCAGAAGTTCGCGATAATAACGGTCATAATTTACGGCGCGGTTACATCTGAGGCTTGTAATTTTACCGAATTACATGCGTAACGGCAAAATTAATTCGCCACTGTATGCGAAATGTATGTAGGTCTACCCTCGAGCGTATCATTTAGCTCTTGTTACATCTTGACATCGCAGCCGACTATTTTTAAACTGATAACTATGTTATCATGTCGTTTCTCGCGCCGTTATTAAGGATTGCTCGGCGCAAACTCGGTAATTGTACGGCAAACTCAGGACGGAAAAGTGTCGCTGAATGATGTAATGATTTACCGTGTGTTCACGGATGTTTGTTTGTTCTGAAGTATTTTTAATAACTATAGCTGTGTATGAGATGAGGAAATGTCATGCGTGTCATCGGCGGAAATAACAATTTTGACATACGCGAATTACGCAATGAGCGAAAGACGGACGACTGTTATTCTTGAAATATATGTCGCGCTTGACAGGATTTTGAGTGGAAAAAGAAGCTACGTGGAGCTATTTTGTTTTTGTTTACGCGCGAGAATAAATAGATATGCTTATGCTCACGGATGATGAAATAATAATATAAAATGAAATTGTGAAAAAATACCGCTGCCGAAAATAATATAATTAATTTTTAAAAAACACACCGTCATTTTTTAATTAATAATATATTCGTTGTAATTGTTTTCACGTAAAATAAGATAATAGATTTCTAGAAAATGACGTATTATTTCTAACGCCGTTACTATTACGATTATTTTTTTTTTCGATAACTGTAAAATGGAAAAACAATAACACTTAAAGATTAAGAAATGCAATTTTGATTATATTTTTAAATCTATGAAAAGAAAAAAATAGGAAAATCTTTTTTTATTTACTCTTACAGAATTTAGAGATCTTAAGTAAAAAAGTTTTTTTTCCTGATTAAAATATTAAAAAAGATTTTAAATTATTATAAAATTATTATACACTTTATATCGATAGCGATATCAATATTTGTATAAAATAAAGTTATTATTTTCGATGTATGTATAATTGGGATGATTCTTCGTTTCCAGCATCTAAAGCTCTTTCAAAAATCGAAATTTTCTATTTTTGAAAACTATAAAACTCTTTTACGCTTCGATATAATTATACATACGTGAAATTATCAGTTTCTAAATACAATTGATTAACGATTGGTAGTTTAACAATTATAATCATTTGATAGCATAACGCGCGTGCTTTCGAAAATTATCATCTAATACAAGCTAATATGCGATTAATCTGGAATATCAAAATGACGAAACAGTAATTACTCTCTCCGTTTATACGCTCGTCATCCGTGATCTATACGAGGAACACGACGAGTGACGTGTCGCACGAGCATGTGACGAGCACGCGCGCGTGTCGTACAAATAATCGCCGGGATAATACAACGCCGGCGCGACGCTGTTTTATCGAGAATAATAAATTGCACGAGCCGAGTAATTACTCGGACGGGAATAATAGATCACTTAGTGAAAATAATAATTGCTTCTTGTAAACAGTTTCTTATTTAATACGGAATAAATTGAATTAAGAGACGTTTCATAGCCCAGAGGGGACAACGCGTTTCGCGTCATCGGAGTCTCATCATTTGTTAATACTTTGACTGACACGTGTGAGCGCGAATGACGTCTTTAATTCATTTGAGAGTCATGATGACGTTCGCTGACGACTTTATCCCTCGCGCTTAATTTCTCACTCGTATAATATACGCCGTATAATACATCGTTCATGCATCGATAATCGCAAATTAAACGAAGAATAAAATCCTTGATCGCATATGCGAGTGTATTATATCACGACTGCCGAGAAAATTGCAGGTGCGATTTATATGCGACAATTGAGTCTATTAATATTAATAGATAGTAGATCGCTGACATTTGCGAGAGCGAGAGAAAGAAAAAGTAAACGCAATTGTACGTAGCCTTCACGGTGATTCATTGTTTTCGCGAGATGAACATAGCGACCTGCTGTCACGAGAGACAATCGCCGCTGTATCTATTCCTGTCTTTCCTGTCCGTCTTTATGGTTTCTGTCATTCCATTGGCGTCGGTTTTCGGTAAAAGCTTGCTACGTGATCGTGTAATGTCTTGAAATACTCCTCGTAAGGAGCTCGTAACGCTAGTTGGAAACGATTTCTCTCCACAGAAGCACTCTTTTAAACTGAATCAATGAAAATGTCATGATTAAAGTAGCGATAAGAAGTTATGTGATAAGAAGTGTATTACTGATCCTCAGTGAAAACATATTTTGCTGTTTTATCTTGTTTCATTGATCAATTAAAATTTCACTGAAAAATCGTATATTATTACTAACTTATTCTTTTCATTGTTAGTGAAATTTCATTTTTCTGGCACTATACTTTTAACTGAAATCACTACTTATATATATAATATTAAAAATGCATTGATTCTATTTAAGAGAGCTCTTTCCAAGATCGACTTATAGCATACATTTATATATATAGTATTTTATGCGTAAGAAGGCTTGTTATTTTATTATTGAATTACGAGGACATTATTATATAATTAAATAAGTTTAAAAGGTGTATCTTATAATTCTTTATTGCTCTCTTTTTTTCATTTACATATAATTTATATTATGTATTTTTCTCAGGCACTAAAAATATAATTACATTTAAGAATAATTTAACGGTGAAATTATAAAAAGCCTAGCGCGTTGAACCTTTTTTAAAGCACGTGATGGCGGTCACAATAAATCGGAAAAAGAATACCACGAAAGATACAGTCGGCAATGCTACGAGCGAGCGGTTAATGGCCAGCCGATGGTCAAGTACGCCCTCCAATCAAACAGCCATGAAAAGGGTGTCCGGATGAAGCGAGAAAAAGGACGAGAGAGAAAGAGAAAGAGAAGGGCGGTAACGCAAAAGTTAATCGTCCACGAGGTGACATTTAGAGAGGAAAGCGAGGCCGCAGGTCGCGGGAAATAGATGGAGAATCGCGTAAAATGGAAGTGCACGAGCGATGGTGGTCCTAGGGGTGAAACGGAAAGGGGGTGGCCCGGCGGTAGGACGAGTAGAGCGAGAGAGCACCGGGAATGGGGCGAAGCAAGAGGACACGAAAGAGGGAGGCGAGAGAGCTGCATTGCAGTATCCGACCCCGGATAACGCAAGCACCATCTTTCGGTTTGCTCGTCGCGCGATTCCGACTGTCCGACAAGTAATTGATTCTTTCTCGGCAAGAAAGGAACTCGCTTTGTACTCATATACATATATACACTTTGAGATTCTATCGCGGACACGTCGGCCGAATATATATGTATGTCGGACGCGAAGGTAACCGCTCGACGAAACGACAAGTTTCGAAGACGAAAACGTCTGATCTATTATCCAACTGTTGTACGTCTCAATTGAGATTAAATTGCTGAATAATTCGCGTGAGAGACACTTTGGAAAAGATATCGTGCATAATGTATTTTGGCCAATGAAATTTTCGAAAAATTTTTCAAAACAAATATTGTAATGGAATGTTCAAAGAGCGATCTAATCTAATCAGATGTGGAAATATTCATGGGACATCAATCGCGTTTCTACTTGATGGCTGGAAATGAGATATTTCCTACTCTCTTCCCGTGAGTCGAATTCTCCGAAGAATTTACGTTGCGATAAGTCTTACGGCGTGAGTCGCATCTGTCCTTGGTGTGTCTTTCAGAAGATTAGAATGAAAAGCTGGCTCCTTATCCCTCCCTCTCGGGATATTACTCAGTGTTTCATCGTGTCTCGGTAATGAATAAATTTGCCCGAGAACCGAGGATCCCTCTATGTGGTTTAAGTCGTGTACTTCTCGGTTTTCGGACGTAAGAGGGTCCGTCTCTTTTCTCTCTCTCTCTCTCTCTCTCTCTCTCTCTCTCTCTCTCTCTCTCTCTCTCTCTCTCTCTCCTCTGAGAGCTTATCGACAAAAGTTATTCGTAATTGAGTCTCAGATAAGTAGTAAGGGACTCGACGAGACCTTACACTAAAGAGATTACTCTATGAGTCCTGGTTTTTAACTTTGTCGAGTCTCTACAGTACGATAAAGTATTGCACTCTCAACCTTTCTTTATTCGTACTGGAGACTTATCCTTGATAAGTGACGTCGATAACTCTTTATTCGTCTCTTTATTCTCTCAGATTATCCTGGCTCTTAATAAAGTTAATTTCGGTCTCGTGGTTTAAAACTACTCCTCGCTGAATTTTAATGGCGATGCGGAGAGAAGAGACGAGGATAATTCCGAGTTGGAAAGAGATATGGTCAAGGTGAACGCGAAAATTAATTTATACAAAGATAATAAAAGCTAGAGAGATTAACAAGAGGATCGAGATGGAATTGATTGCGTTATCACGTGTTGAGAGCGGATCTGTAAGGACGAAGGAAGGACGCTCACGCGATTAAATTTCATGTTTCCCATTCAGGAAACGTTTATGTGATTCATATATTTCCGCCGATATTTCGGCGGAAGTGTTTCTGCCGCGACGATAGGTTTCGTTTCGATTAAATGAAGCCGGAAAGAAAAAAACTTTAATAGAGATGAGAAACCGTTTACTTTGACAAATAGCAAATTCTTTTAATTTTTTTTTTCTTTCTTTTGTCTAACTTATTTATGGGAAATTTATTCAAACATTGAATATATCTCTAGTAGAAGACGTTATTAAAAGAAATCTTATGCTTCCCACGATTATAAAAAAAATGACGGGATTGTTATTATTTGTTTATATCGTTTAATCATATCAGATATTATATTACTTTTCAAGTTAGAAAATTTATTTTCAACATTTCCAGATTTTTTAATCCAATTTTTTTTTTTACAATAATCTAAATTTATTTTTATTATTAATACATGCTAGATTTTTGTATCAAGAAATCACTCAGAATTCTTTGCGCAATTTAAAATTCACTTCCCCAGAGAAGTTTTCTTTGCGTCACAATTTTTTTAGCGTGCGCGACAAGGAAATAAAAACAATTGTGGTTAGAATTGTGGAGAAGACGCAGGTGGAATGGATTAATGATATAATATACAGACGCTGGTTCCGATTCTCATTTCTTATTAAGTTTTTCGCTATTTTTCTTAATTAGTGCATATAAAACTCAGTACTTTTAATCAAATAATTTGCTTTACAAAAAAAAAAAAAAAAAATATAATAAAAATACACGAATAAATGTAAAATATTCGAATAGATCAATGTTCTTTCTCGTTGGAAGTAGAACTTGGAAGAAACGATGATAAATGTTATTTTCAGTATTAAGAGCCTTTTACCAGCACGCAAATTTAGTGGAAAGTGCACCTATCTATAGCTGAGCGGAAATAACCCGTATAATGCTGCCTTCGCTCTCAAAATGGCAGAAGATATTTTGTGACGAAATGAAATAGGAAACGCAACGAACAAGTATCGACGAGAAACGCCATTAAATGGTCCATTTTGTAACACGAGAAACGTATTGCGTCCCTAATGCAAAAACAATTGCTAATATTTTAAAAAAAAATCACCCGCCTTTGAAAGAAATCGTAGGGGAATCTCTTCTTCGCATCTTTCCCGAAGTCTTTTTGTCGTAACTCGTAGCTACGTCAATTTGATCGTCGACTTATCTCGATGGATCGGACAACATCGAGGAACATCGTGCGGTTGGAGTTTATTTCTTGATCGAATTTCGCCGGGGAAAGTTTTGAGCGAGCAGAAAAATTTCAAAGAAGCGGAGAAAACGAGATATTCTTCGCGAGAAGTTTTGCGTGAAGAGAGGATTCGCTACCCAATTTGCTTGATCTGGAGTTCGCCCTCGGTGTATGTGATAAAATATAACGACATCTTACGCATTATAAAACGATATTCTAGAGAGAAATATATTTTTTCCCGCAAGAGAGGGATCTATAAGATGTTACTCGTTTTAGACTATATGCTTATCGCTATTCCTGAGGCAAAGTTGTGGAAGAGATAGAGTAAGGGTCGTTGCTACACATTTCACCTCTTTTCAGCTCGTTTATCTTTTCAGCGGCCTCTATTTTCTATTATTCAACGCATTCCGTTATTAAATGCGACGCGTGGTTCCGCGTTAATCTTTGTTTTTCGCCTCGTCCTCGAAACCAAAGTGAGAGAGAGAGAGAGAGAGAGAGAGAGAGAGAGAGAGAGAGAGAGAGAGAGAGAGAGAGAGAGAGAGAGAGAGGGGGAGAGGGACACCCACGCATGCTCTTTACTGCACTCAGCTTTACTGCTCTCTTTGCGACTGGCATTGATTGCGAGAGGACCACCTCTTGATATACGAGTAACATGAGGTGTCACATGGAAGCCGTCCAAATACATTATCGTACACTACCTCGCACGTGGGATCGATAGGGAAAATGGTAACGCACTTGTCGCGCGGGAGAATTTCTCTCTTCTTTTTTCAGAGAGAGAGGCTCTGTAACTAGGTCACCAGATAACTGACCGTTATCGCTCAATATTTGCCGCGCCGCGATTTAACGAATCAAATTTTCGGAAAGATAAGAAAAGGGGAGGGAGAGATGTTTTAATAGTCCCTTTCTGGATTGGTTCAAAGGACGTATCTCGGTCATCGCGAGATGAGCATCGCTCTCTTTCTAACCGTTGCTCTTTTTTTACGATCCTATCACGAAAGACGAGTTATGTTACGAAAGCACGAGAACGAAATTCCTTCGTGTATTGCAAAAGAGCGTATTCGATAAACGCAAATGATGAAAGTTTACGGTATACCCATCTTCAACGAGATGGCTATTTTGCTTCAGTTGCGGTATCTAAATGAAAAAATGCACTCGCCTGGAATTTTTATTAGCTCGCAAAATATAATTTTCTATGTAATACGTTCCGCGAGACTTTAACTGTTCTTAACGTAAAACGTACAAATATATTTTCCAGATAAGAGAGCGACACTTTATATCGCGCGACCGAGATAACGACAAATTATCTACTATCACGTGACGCACTGCGCTGCATCCTTTCTGGTACTCGTGTCACGCTTAAAAATTCTGCTAATAGCTATACGTACCAATCGTGGGAGGAGTAGGTAGGTCATAGAGGATATAACTCAGTCGGAATACAATGCGGCTTCTTGGACGACAGAAAAAGGGCGGTTAAATCGAGCGGAACCTTGGCGGAAAGCTCGACATGATAGTTATATATAGAATGCTCTCAGATTAAATAATCAGAATGTGACAATACGTTTTGAATAAAAATAAGAAAAGGAAGTTTATACAAGAAAAGAGAGAGAGAGAGAGAGAGAGAGAAAGAGAGAGAGAGAGAGAGAGAGCTCAGAAATGTTTTATTAAAAAGCTTTTATGAAAGAAAGGAAGAGAATAAATTACAGCTAAATTATTCTCATTCTCCGCGTTGTTAATTTTTCATAAAACACATTTTTTACCTTATACGTTTAAATGATTTTTTTTTCTCATATTTCAACTCGTAAAATGTATCATGTCGCATTTTGATCGTTTAATTGAGAACATCGTACGTCGATTACTACACCTATTACGGGACGATCTCCCGGCGACCACGGAATCGTGCCCGCCGACCAAAAACGGAGCACCCGGAATCTGTGTCGACGACGTGACGAGGGGATGAAGAAGGACGCTTAAATGGAACTTGGCTTAAGTTTTCAACCGATATCGCCGATCCGCCGACTGGATATCGCGTTCCAAGTTCACTCGCGTCCGCTCGCGCGCCGAACAATTCCCGCGAGGATTAACGCGCGTTGAGCCCTTAATCCACCACTGAGATAATGCCGCCATTGTACGCGAACGAAACTCGCGTCGTCTGCTATGTCCACCGAAAAGACGTCCCTTGTATACCCATTCGTAAATATATCCATTCGTGTAAATTGTACAAATTTTATTGAACCAACAATCTTTTAAAGAAAAGTTTAGGTTTAATCAGGGTGTGTATTCTCTGGAAAAACATGGAAAACTTGGAATTTTCAGAGAATTTTTTATACCTAGAGAAATTAGCGAATTACCATGAAATTTAATGGAACTTAGAGAATTTTTAAAAAAATGCTCTTTAATCATTTTCATCTTACTGTAGATGATAAATATATCTATTTCTGTTTATATATTCAATGTTTTAACAAAATATTGAATATGCAATACATATTTTTTAATTTGATTATTATTGATAAAAAATGAAAATGTTATAAAAGTTAAAAATTTTCATCTTAACGAAAGCTATTCAATTTTTTTTAGTATACATTTGTAAGTCTAATATTTTCAATTGAAATGGCTTTGTGTTTTTTCTTCATATGTATGAAAAGCGTTAGAAAACAATAAAAAAAATATTTAAAAAAATTAAAAACATCAAAAAATCTTTAAAATTCTATTTAACTATTCTCTTTAACTAGAATTTTGAACAAAAATATCTGAAAAATCAGGGAATTTTTAGAGAATTTTTTATAAGATTTGAGTAGACACCCTGTATATATTAATTTTCTAATATTTTAATTATAACATATACATATATATATATATATATATATATATATATATATATATATATATAATTTTTTCTACACTTTCGATAATCCAATTATATATACTTCTTATACGTACAGATATAAAGTAGATTGATTGTTATATTTTACACGTATAAAGAACCGTGGTTAATATAAGTTAATTATATCTCGCAATTGGAAAAGTAATTAAAACACTCTAATCAAATATTTCCCGGATATGACCACAATTAGACTTGGGACGGAGCTTCGTCAACCGAGAAAGTAAAGTGCATTCTAGCTTCTTCTTCCGCATCGTTAAATATCGGTTTCTATCGGAAGAAACTTGAGTTTAATTACTCGGACATAGTGTTCAAGTGCTACACACAACCTGTCGACTGAATTTCGCTCGCATGAAAATTGCTCGACCCGTCAGCAATGTCGAACGGGAATAGCCATGGTAAAATGCGTCTGTGAGAATACTCCCTCAAATCAGTGGGTCACCACGTCCGCATTGAAAGCCCAATCAAAGAGATAAAGAGAAAGAAAGAGAAAGAGAGAGAGAGGGAGAAAGTGTGAAGAGCACTTTCCGTTCGTGATCAGAAAGTTCTTTTCAATGGTAGAGTCGCAGTCAAGTAAATTGGCGTTTTCCATTTGCTTCTATGAAATTTTACGAGCTAACAAAGAAAGAGGAAAAAATGTGTCTAAAGAATAAAGATTAAAATTTTGTATAAAAGAAACGTCTATCTAAAATATAGAGAAATTTCTTTAATAAGAGAAACAGAGAAATAGCAAAATTTGAATCGTGTAAATGTAATTCGTGTTAAAAAAATAGAATAATATTCTTTTAATAAATTTAAAAGGCATTTAAATACATAGGCATAACAATTAATTATTATCTTTTCCTATTTTTTCTTTATTTTTCTTGGTGAAACAAAATCAATAATCTGACTTATAACTAAAGAATCGAATCGAATCTTACCGCTCTAAGAGCTTATTCTCTATGCTCGTCATAAGCTCTAAATGAGATGAAAGGTAGAGAGAGAGAGAAAGAGAAAGATGGCAAGCGAGACCTTCGAGTGCATCTTCGAAGTAATTTAATGGCGGGGTCCGAACTTGCAGAGTAGTGGAAAGTTTCCGACATTGAACAAGGAATACAACACTTCAGCTTCCATAGTCGATAAAAGAGACGACATTAATCCATCTAGCCGAATACCTGATTATGAATTTGCTTAAATCGAAGGAAGCACGTTTTCCATCACGAATAAACCCGGTTACTCTCGCAAATATCTCTATAGGTCGAAAATAATTATTGCCATCGAACTCTCTGTTCGGAAGGATTTGGCGCGTCCGCGTAATTTATTTCAGTTATTCTAACACTTTAATAATATTAAGCGATGTCGCTCAACATGATTGATGTCTCGATTATACTGTAATTCATCGCACATATGAGTTTTGAATAAAAAATCCAGAGTGCATTTCTACTCCTCTTTACATATCTATTTCAATGATACTTAAAAAATATAGACTTTTAGTTGTCAATATTTAATGATACTTTAATAATTATACGACTGTGCTTTAGTTCTAATTGAATTTTCATTACATTTAAAATATATATAAGATAATAAATATATATACTAAATGTATAAATAAAATATATACATTTTTTTATATATTTGATATATAAAAATATATATTTTATATCCTGCGGATGAAATGCCGGAATATTACGTTCGGATGTCATGAAAGATATGCGGCGAGATGGAAAGAAGGAAATGCCGATGAAAAACATGATAGTCGATATGATCGAAGCGCGCGATCTCTACTTCTTGAGCTTCGACAAATTGCTCTATTCTTCAATGTGAACGCAATCGAAACCACGATGTATGACTCCATCTCGAACTACGAGTTATATCGATATTTCTCTTCTTCTCTGGTTTGCATCTTACAAAGAGAAAACCTAAAGCAACAATTTTCACGTGCCCGATACACAAGTAAGATTTCTATTATTACTCTCATTCGTTCCTACAATATTTCATTCTACAGGTTTATTAGTTCTTTGCTTGCAAGGAAAAAAAAGAAATAGGACAGTGGTCTTGAAAAATATTGTTGATAATAATAGAACGCTGTTATTATTCAGGGCGAAATATCGCGCCATCCCATTAATATTTTCTTTTCCCTTTTCGAAACGAATCAAATTTCATCCCTCGGCAGTGCTTGACCATCGCGGGAAAGTAGCAGGTGTTTTTGACCGAAAAGGATTCTCGCCCTCGTGAATTAACTGTCCAGGAAGTGGCCGCAGATTCCCCCCCCCCCCCCGAGTGACGTAGAACCATGTCAGAGACACCAGAGGGTCGTTGTATATTTGACCGAAATAAAATTATGTAGGTCCGATTATCGAGGGGCGAGAAAACGCCCACGGGAGAGGAAAGATGTCGGTGGACAAAAAATATTATTCTTCGATTCACTTCTTTCATTTCTTTCATCGTCGTTTATCTTCGGTGGAACGATCGATGGTCTGACAAATCGACGTGGATAAACGAGTCCGAAAGTGTCGCCGTGGATATTCGCTGAAACTGTGTCAGTAGTTCCATTGTGCCGTGAGCCGC
The DNA here is from genome assembly GCF_047496725.1 of Anoplolepis gracilipes. NCBI lineage: Eukaryota > Metazoa > Arthropoda > Insecta > Hymenoptera > Formicidae > Anoplolepis > Anoplolepis gracilipes. The sequence goes on from NC_132975.1 coordinate 13,168,468, forward strand.
TATTAAGCGAGTCGAGCGTCCTTAAAGCGTTCGTAAAACGCGATCTCGTCGCCGTCGTCGTCGACGACGATGCCGCGTCGACGTACCTTGCCGTTATTGACGAGGCGCTGTGACCCGTATTTGGTAACTGCGCTCGTCTACCTCCGACGCTTCTCCCTGTACGGTTACCGTCATTCCCTTTTGCCATCATCCATCCTCATTCTCGGCATCATCATTCATGATTGACGGCGATTTATCGCCGCCTAAGCTCCGTGTTTGATATTGTGAAATTGAATAGATCGATTCAAGAGGTTCCGATCAGAAGCGTTATTTACATGTAAGCTGAATAACCTAAAGCTTTACATCGCGAAAAAGCTCTTTAAAGAAAAAAGAGGATCTTCAGAAAATATTTAGAAATATTTTATTTCAACGTAAGCGCGATTTAAATCTCTTATATATAATATATGTGTTATTTATATACTTGAACAAAATACCGCTCTCGTTAAGTCACTGTAAATTTTAATTCGTCACTAAATTTAATAATAAATTCCTCGATACTCGATCCGACGCGCTATTTTGAATTAATGCAAAATTTTGATATAAAATAATTCCGGAGTATATATGAACCACTTAAAAAAATTAGAAAATGTAGAATTTTATTTTTATCTAAAATCTATCTCGAGTTAACACACTATTTTATTTTTCTATTTTTAAGATATTTCGTGACGTGTCATGTAATATCGGTATTTTAAGACTCCTCTATTGTTATGCTGCTGGAGAAAATTTAATAAGTTAAATATTTTTTTCTTATTAAGAATTCTCTAGATTTATATTTTTTATTTCTACACGTTGTACTTTATTATTTATTTATAGAATTCTATTAAAAAACCTTTGTTATGATCGATTCATAATATATCAAGCAACGATCTATTTATTCTGGAATTATTCCAATTTGAATAATTTTACAAACGATTGCATAAAATGCAAAATGTCATGCATGATATGATCTCTTAAAACACCGATATTACATTACACGTCACGAAATGTCACAGAAACGGATTTCTGGTCGAAAAGGATGAAACGTGCAAAATTGATCGGTTTCTTCTTTCCATAATTCAATTTTATTCCATAAACTTCTGACGTGAGTTTGAGATTGAAGGTCGGAATCCGTGATACTGACCATATGCATGATTACATGTTCCGCGCGTACAAAAGATTTTCTATCCCCTGCAAAAGTGCGTCCCTAAAAGTTCCCTCCTAAAAAGCTCGCAAATTGGCTACATCGCTTTCGCATTAACCGAAATCAAGATACCCGAGTGGCCGGTGTTTTCTCTCTTATGCAAAACTAGACGCTTTTGCCCCTCCGCCGATGGATAGATACGTTGTAGCGAGGTAAGAATGAGAGAGGGAGAAGTTGTGACTACGAGAAGTATGAAAGAGAGACAGATAGGGTGAGCGCGGCGGGGGATGAAAAAGCAGAGTGGTGGCTGTGCAGGATCACGTGGGCGTGCACCTATGTATCGTCAGCCATCTTGGCAGTTTAAAGGCTTCCCGGGGCTCCATGTCCGGACAAGGATAACTAAAGCTCATCTCGTTTATATCCCGCGTAGCTTCGTAGCGGGCGATGAATGAAAAATCTTGAGGGACAGGCGCGGATGACGTCAAGTTTTCCACTTTGTTTTCCTTTACAGGATGATTTGTTGTGTATTTTTTAACAAGAATGATTTTTCAAAAATTAACGCTGACATATAATTAATGTAACGGTAATAATAATCTTTCTTTACATTATTAAGTGTTGTAAAAGCTGTATTAATTTTCTGAAGAAATCGATGAAATCTTCTGAAACGAATACGAGTGACATGCTTCGTAAAATCAAGCATCGTAAGCCCCGCGATACTCCCATAAGAGCGATCCGTAGTATCTCGATCGTTTTCGAATCTTACAAATGTCACGTAAACGGAAAGCAATAAAAGACATAGGAAGGAAATATCGAAGAGGTCTCTAGCTTTGCGAATAAAACGATTGATATAAACTGAAAAAAAAAATAAATAAATAAAAACCGTCTACCGTCGGCTGCGTCGCCATTTTTCGCGTTTTGCGGTTACTGCGAGACTTGACAGTCGCAATATGTGCTCGTCTATCCTTCCTCTTCTGCCTCTTCTTCCTTCGTATTCTCTCCTGATCTCTCTTTTTTCCGTTCACTTTATCTCACTTGTTCCGCTCATTGTAATTTTTTAGTCGAGTATAATTCCGCTTTTGTAGCTGGTTTATTTATTTATTTATTTTTTTTTTTTCTTTTACGCGAATTATTTTGTGTTACTTACGTCATTTTTGTGAGAACAGATATAAATTATGAACGATGACGCTCGATGACGGGAAAAAATTAATATCGGAATATACAATCTTTGTTTAGAAATGTGTAAAAAAAGTACACGTACGGAAATATAAATATTCTTCGGCAGAAATATCCTTCTACGCAAGAAGTGTCCCGGGTTCTCCCATAATACGATACACGCCGTATTTTAACAAGGAGAGAAAAGTGTAGGACGTATAATACAATTAAACCCACACTCCATCACGACCACACACACATGTCATTCGATCCTATCTCGTGATTCTCATCAAGGTTATATCTTCGTTTTTTCCCTTTTTTCCTTTCTCCTCTCCCCTTTCCATATCCTCTTTTCCTCCTTATATCGCCCATGACGGATCGTAAAATGATCGTCGGGGAAAACTCGGCAGCGCGAAAAAGACCATTGTCCAGAATTGTGCCAAGTAATAAACCGCCATTGTATCTGCCATCTCAGTCGATTTCTTTCGACCGACCTACCCTTTCCCCTCCCGCCCTTCTTTTCCTTCTCGATTCTTCGGTACATAATCCGAAAGACTCGAGATTCGCTCGTGCAGGAAATAGCTCGACCTTGACCTTTAACCGCCATCCCACAATCTCCCGCCTAAGAGTGTCCCGAGGTGGCGGCAGTGTCACGGGGGAGGGTGACTTCAACCCCTTTATCGATCCGTTCACATCTCCCTCTCTCTCTCTCTCTCTCTCTTTTTCTCTTTCTCTCTCCCTTTCTCTCTCTTGAGGAACCCCTCGGAAAACTGCGAGAGACGCAGTTTTTAATAGTTTCCGAAAGCGTTATGAAACCACAAACCTTCCAGCCGACAGTCGAAAAAGAGGCAAAAGGACTAACAAAGTTCTTGGAGTCGCCGAGTGTTGTAAAGTGATGCAAAATGACCCTCTTCAATGCAGATTTGCATCTTTGTTTTTTTTTTTCGGACTGAAAAGGTGTATTATTTTAAAAACGGGGACACTGTGTCGATTTAAAAAAAAATGTAGACGCGATTCATATTTTCAACAAGTAAATGATTCTTTGATTGAACACGAAGCACTTTTATATATATGTTTATTAAAATTGAAATTAGTTGAAAAAAATAACATTTAATAAATATATATATGACAGAATTGAAAGAGAAAGAGAATCCTTTTTATTGAAATACTTTGATATCATACCCAGATTTGTAGGTGTCGAAAAATTAATAAAATATATGACTTTCAATAATTACTTTTTTTCCGGTAAAAAGAAATGGATTTTACATATGATGTGATACTGTAACTTTCGTAAATGATTTGCCTTTTGTATTATATAACGGACGTGTCAGCTGCATTCAAATGCCGTTGACAGCTTTGTATATTCGCGCCGAAATGCGATAGCACATATGTATTTTTATAGGACACGTTTCACATGAGTTTACGTAACGCGTAATTTCTACTTTATCCATTGGATGTGATGTGTCCGTTACGTCCCGCGTTAAAAGAGATGTCATCGTCGTCTGGGGATCAAAGTGTCATTCAACGCAATGCGTTTTATACAAGAGTCAGAGGTTCTATAGCTCGTAAAATGTGCGAATGGAAAATATCATGTACTGCTGAACAAACGGAGAAGGAAAATTTCGATTTTTACCATCGTCATAATCATCATTATTATTATTCACAAATTCATTCGACGCCGAGGAATGAAATATACAAGAGAATCGTCTAGATGATAAATTAACTGCGAATTTATACGATGGAATAAATGTATATTTAGGATGAAATATTGATCAATAATAAAATCAAAGAAGCGAAATAAACAATCTTTATTGATCATTTCTCGCTCGTTTTTACAATGTTTCTCCTTTCGTCACAGAATCGAGAAATGATTGCAATCGCGTCGTTCTTGACTCTCCTATTACGAATAAGAATGAGGTAATTTGTAAGGGATATCGCATTCTTCTCGCCTCGTTCTAAAACGCGACGTGAGTTATTCAACGGAGAATCTAATTCGATTTGCTCGAAATATTCTATCGCCGGAGCTTTTTCATTTTATGAACTTCAACGCGCGCGCGTCGAAGCGGTCACCGCTTAATTTGCACACAGGAACTATGTGGTGCATCCGTTATGCGCATAACTAAACCGTTCGCACTTGTGCCGGGCAGTGACAGGACGAAGCGCTATCCCGGAAAGTTTGTCAATTAATCCACGTGGTCCGCCCACAAATGTAATGCGGCACGAGAGTTATCGCCGATAACGTTACTCTTGCTTGTAAACGCCAAGCGACAAGTGCAAGTATATTTTATCGGTGCTATTCGAGATTAATCGATCGGTGCAATCCATTCGATGTTTGCCGGATAGGAATGTCTCAAAATTTATTGGCAATCTCAATTCTAATAATAGGGGAAATCGTATTAGCATAGGATCTTTAAAACATGAGATGAAACATCTGTTATTTCTTATTAGAAATTTAATCTTTTTATTTATATTTCCGCATTTCTTAATATTTCCATTATTTTTAATTATATCATTAATTTTTTATATCTCTTTGTTTAATTTTTATTTATAAAATTTTATTTATTTATATAAAACTTTGATATAAAATTAAAAAATAAATAGAAATTTTTCATGTTTTTAATCGTTGGAGAATAAATAAACTTTTTATTATTATAAATTAAGTAGAAATAAATTTACTATTTTTTCTCAAATTTTCATTGCAATATTTAATATAATAGTTCCCCTTCACAGTTTAATTAGAATTGGAAATTCAACTATTCAATAATTATTTCAAGAACTTAAAATGCATTGATCGTAGGAAGGCTTAACCTCGCATAGTTTGTCGTAGAAAGTGGAACCGATTATGCGAATGCTAAATATTGGCAGACACGATTATAGCCGTGCGCTCGCGCGGGTGGTTTATTACAAGAATCTCTTTGAAGGTGCACGTGCGCGGGGAGAAAGAGGGAAGCGATGGAAAGGAAAGGAGGCTTGATGGCGGAACCGTGAACACTGGCCATCATGGTAATGGGTCTCCGTGTCGCTCGCCGTTATAATAATCGTAAATGTAAAACTACAATCCCACCACCACTGGCAGTTGTCGTCGAGTTTCTTTATGATAATACGAGTATTGTCGAGAAGATTGTCGTCTTCTTGGCCTATGACTTCCTCATTGGCAGGCTGTCCGGGCAGCCTCCACGTGCTCACAATCTCGTCGTAAATAAACGGATGTTACGCGTTTCGCGATGAAACACGATGACATGTTCGCGCGTTCCATCATGCGAGACGTTCTTCTTCGTAACATTTTTTAATGATTGAAATTTATGTGGAACATTAGTCTCCACAATATCGAGATGTTCTTTAGAAGGCGAAAGGTCTATAAATCTTTTCGTTACGTCTATATTGCCGAATTTCTTTAGATTTTTAAAATGTTTTACATGTATGGGAAACATAAAAAATATCAGTCAATCCCTATTTTTCTCGATTACTTTATTAGAATTATTTAAATATTTAGAGAGAAAAAAATATTATATATATTTTATTATTTAGATATTATTCCTTTTTTATTACATATTATTCTTTCGAAATATTTATGAGAGAAAAGCGAGAAATTTCGAGGCATTTTCTTTTCCACTGCCCTCTTCTCGGAAAGATATGTATCTTTTTCCCCCCGTTATTTCCTTTTTCAGATTTATTCACCGATGACCCAATTCGCAAGTCAGTAGATAGACAGGTTGCCATGCGGCATATCTCACAACTATATACAGCGATTTCATGTGAGAAGAGCACAACATGTTTATCTTTCTGTGAGAGTGTTTTCTGCCTTCTCTGAGGAATAAAGACAGAAAAGGTCTCTCCTCTCAATAGGGGGTTGTATTGGAAGAGAGAGGAATGAGAAAAAGGATAGGATGAGCTTGTATTAAAGGTAATTCCTTTTGTGGAGAAGATATAAGAACGAAACGGCTCTCCTTGGATTAATATCCAAGAATGATATTTGTAAGCGGCCGCATCTCGCCTTGAGTCCTTCTGAAAAAAAAGGGAAAAACAGCGGAGATTAAGCTCTTGTTATGAAAAGAGAAAAGAAAAAGGAAGGGTAATTCTTCCTCGTATACCTGTTTCGTTCAGATTACCATAACGGCCAGACTCTAAATTGAAGTGGGAGAATGTTACGTAAGACTGAAGAAGAAACAATCCGGAGCGTTATAATAGAATTTCTATGAAATCGTAGCAATACAGATTTTATTGAGTTCTAGTGTTTCGCTCTTTAATTCGAATTGCTGTGACATTAATCTTTTTGGGTTTTTTTTAAAATAAATAATTTTTAAGTAAATAATGAAAGAAGAGAAAATTAGAAAAAAATATTTTTGTATAAATTATTATAAATTCTCAATTGTTTGAGAAAAAAATAAATTATTATTTTTCAGTTAAAAATATAAGTGAGTAGAATTAGAAGATTTGACGCTACAGTCATCTGAATTTCAATTAAAAATATCAATAGGCTTGCTATATTTAATATTAATTAATAGTAATCTTTAAACATCATTATAAATTATTAATATTAATATTGTGTTATAAAATTACAAATATTAACACAAGATACAAATATTAATATTAATATTGATGTTAACAGTTTGATATTAATATTAATATTAATTTATATATAAATTTTAAATTATGTTAATAATAAAAACATGTCATAGAATATAGAATATTAATTCGATATTATAAGTAGACTATGTTTTCTTTTTACTATTTATTACCGATGAACTTGATTCTGAGATAAATTCAGTCTCTCGTGCACGCCGTTGCATTCGTAATATAATTTTCCCGTTAAACTGGGTCAAAAATAAAAAATTCTATCGAAACAAGACGTTCCAAAGGGAATTTATTACGATCGACTCCGCGCGACGGTCCATATCTTTGGGATTTAATAAAGGTAAAAGCGCCGCTATATCATTAAATACGACGGCAGATTGATATATCGATGAAAGAACGTTATTAAAGAAAGGTTCCGCGTTACTTTCGTTTTACTGGCGTTTCTATATTTATAACATTCCGTTTGTCATTATATTATTTGAAATGCAACTGAATTAATGAATTCATCATTAAAATCTGTTAACGAGTTGGAATTCCAAACGAATATTCCTCGAATATAGCCGATCAAACGACATAACTGCAATCAATTTATGGAAAACAATAATAATCGATATATTAATCGTATATTAATTTACATATAAATTCTATATAATGCTAATACATGTATATATATTGTATAGTTGATCTATTGTAGAAAATAGATTAATTAAATTTCATGTTAACATATCGCGTGATGTACAATTACACATCAAAAAACAGAAAATATGTATGAGTTACAAATAAATATTGATTTTCGCGCGTGAATTTATTAATCTATCAATGAGATAGAAATTTTTATTATGTTATAGTAGAACACATTTATAGAAAATCTATCTTTGCTATCTACATTTTTGTAAGTTGTATAATTGTGTATAAATAGCATAGAGTTGCTAATTTAGTAAAAAATTGCGAGAAATGAGAGAGAGTCAAGATTTCTTCTATGCGATGACAATGGTATCCTCTAATTAATTAATTATTAATTAAATGAGCTCGACGATGAGCTGTCGTTTGATATGATTACGAAGATCGGCGCGGAAATATCCATCCGCAAATTTGTCGATGAATATCGATTTGATCAAGCAAGAAAAAGCTCGAAATAAAGTCATCATTTCTTAATACAAACGATGAGGACGACGCTAGAATTGTCATCTGCGTTTCATGTAAAATTAGCGCGGACGGAACAAGTCACCGCGAGGAATAAAATCGGATCCGTAAGATTTTTTTAGATCGCGTAATTTTTTTTAATACCCGCTCGCTTCTTTATTTACCATTTAATTAATTCGACAGATTGGAACGCGATGTCAAGCACGTGGATAAATTCCGATAGCGGTTTAAAAATTTATTACATCGGTTACCTCGTGCATGTTTATCTTGAATTTGTTTCTGGTAAATCGAGTCTTTTTTTTTAAAATTGTTTATGGATACATATTTTATCAAAGTACGTGGCAATATTTATTCTGCGTTTGCGTAAAGTAATCGATATAAATGCGTTGCATAAAATTCGTATAGAGATCAAATGTTGAACCGCGTGGACAGAATCTCAAATAACTTTTTCGCGGGGCAAACTTTCGCACAAAAGTATCTTTTAAAGTTAAACATTTACGTCGGGGTGCAAGGCGAAAGAAACAAAAGGATCACAAGACTTTTTGATACGATCGCACAGTTAATGCGGAAAATTTCATTGCGATTTACACGACGTTTGATAAAATTCCTACGCCATTTTGGTCGAGCACCGCAGACTCTCATTGTCCTACGAGGCGTTTATTGAATCGTATATTTTAAGTGGGTGAGGAAAAAGAAGAGAACAAGAGACCGCGAAAGCGCTGTTCGCAGCTTTCCATCGTCATATTGGATTCTACCAATCTTGATATGGTCGTGTCCCTCCCCTCTCCCTCCCTCCAGACGTAATCATTATCGATTTATGCGTATAATTATGGTCATCAATGAAATTTTATATCATTCGAAAATAAAACACATTTAAAGGCGTCGATGAGTTAGCGTCATCGTAATATTACAATATTAATTTCGCTTCTATTTTCTCATCTTCCGTTCCGTGAATCGTTAAAATTGTATGGAAAAAATATTTTTCACGATAGTAAGTATTACTTATTTATTTAAACGAAAAGTGATAACATGAAATATTATCTATAATATGAAATATTTTTATAATATTAATAAATTAAATTCATGCTATATATTTTTGTATTGCTATATTTTTACTATTATATTATTAATTACACGTATCGCGTATCTTTCTTACTCCGAAAGTCTCCTCTCTTATCGTACATCCAAGACAGTTATAGCTCTCTGCAGATGGAAAATCTCGGGAGGCCGCAAACTTTTCTCGTCGCTGCATCGATTAACGCGCGCGCACGAAACTTTTGACCTTTTGGGTCGCCTTGAACGAGAACACGGAATTGCACGGGTTACGCGATTCATTGGGGGAAAGAACGGCGCCTATGTCGTTCATGCGATGCCGACGTCGCCGATCGCGCGCGATACCGGGCGAGATATTAATTTCGAGACTCTCGTAAATCGAGGCTCTCACGGCGCTCCGGTTTCCGCCGCCCGCGCATCCCGGGGATTAATTGCCGTCGCCGTGGTGATTAGGAGCGCCAGGGCCGCCCCCGCTGATCCGCCGTTATGAAATATCTCGTTAGTATGTGCGCGCGCGACGCATACCGCGTCGTGCGATAACAGCGTGTATAAACAGAATGTGCGTGCGGAGGATGCGTCGAGTATGCGTGGTACACGCGTGAATTCCTGCGAGGAGGCCGTGCACAATCGGCTGCGAAATTCCCGCCACTCTGGCACGCGTCCGGGTGTTCTCGCGAATTTTCGGACCCCTCGAGCAGAATCGTGACCTTTCGTCCAAAGTGTGATCTTGAACGAGCTATCTCTCACACGAGCACTGAAACTCTCGAGCTCTATATATAGCATCTATTATATACGTGTTTATCTAGTTTATCGATTTGTCTCTGTGCAAATTAAAATTTCTACATTTTTGATTTTATCTCTGTGAAAATCATTTTGATAATTTTGATAAATTAATGAGATTAAAATAATGTCAAATATACAATAGTATTCGTTATATAATTTTTATTAGATAACAAAAATATTGTTATATTTCCTACATTTTTAAGTCGTCCAGAGAAAACAGATTATTACTTGAATTTTTATAGTTCGATTTTATAAGGGGGAGGAGGGAGGGAGGGAGGGAGAGGGGGCATCAAGATATTTTATTAGAAATGATTATTCTTCGTAGAACCTCGCGTTTTGCGCGTCTTAAATAAGTAGCATATTTTTACATTTATTACTTAATAGATATTCCGATAGAATACGATGAAAGTTTATGGCTAAATCGAGAGATCGAGGTTCCCCACGAAATGCGATTCAGGCTCGCTTTCCGATACAATCTCGCCTACACGATGTCGATTTTCAATCTAACTATATACACATACGAGCGTATTGCGGCAGTCACTTCGAAATAGCTTGGGGAAAGAGGCGACGGATCTTTACGTCGATTCACTCTCAACTCGCTGTTTGCCCCGTGCTTGGGGTTTATCGTAGGTGCTCCCTTTGCGAGCCCCCCCCGTCGAGCAGACCCGACTCGCCGCAGCATCGAGTTTCGAAACTCATCGTCATCACGTCGACGAGAATCTTCCCCGTTGGTCGGAGAGCAATCGAACAACGTAGCTTCGCGACCTGTCCCGGAATCGATAAAATTCATTTGATGTTCGGTGCAACGACGGCGCACGCGATTACGCAAGCTAAACCGCGTGATGGAAAGCAAACTTTACTCGAGACTAGGGCGAGTTGTTTCCTGTAATGCTCGGGGGGGGGGGGAGGGGGGAAGATGTAAACGACTCGACGGTAAAAGCGTCCTACGGAATCGTCCTGATCGCAAGAATCTCATTTCCGTATCTCTCATCCTCCTGAAAAACTTTAGTTTATTAATAATTTAAGACAGTTGGTTTTAAAATTTAATAAAAGCCCCTCTCCCCCCCTCTCTCTCTCTCTCTCTTATATATATCTATATATATGTACGATGTATTGTTTTTAAGTAAAAGTTATACACTCATTGTTGGTTATTTTTTTTAATACTAGAGTTATAAAAAATGTTTTAAATAAAAATTATTTTTTATATTTAAGACCTATATAATAATAAGAAATAATTTTTAGCAGTATTTTAAATAAAGATTAATAAATACTTTTTTATTAAAGATATTTTGTTTCTCCGCTTATACCTAAAAGCATACAAATAACAATATCTTGAATGATTATTGACAATCTCTTATCTTTATTATACATTATTGAATTTGTCATATATCAAAATATCTCACAAAATTGTAGTAAAATAGATATATTATTGTATTAAAAAACTAAAACTGTTATGAACAACATTAAGAAAAATAATTTAAAATTTTCATTTAAGTCTCATTACATAAATCCTCTTAAAATAAGATCGCAATCCCGATCAACGAAACGCTAGAGATTATTAGTTTATTCCGAAAAATGAACATTATTTCAATCATGCGAACGCATGCCGGCGATTTAATCTTGCTGTTGCGCTTTACAGAAGCGCATACAAAATTTTCGATATATCCTGAGATATTCAGAATAATCCGCCTAAAAGTACGATGTACGCTTGTTGCATCTGCATATCGATGTTTGTATATTAAGTCGCTTACTCTGTTAAAATTGATGTCAATATTGAGCGTGGAAATAACGATCGGCGATTCGTATCGTCACACGGAACCAGCCGCTACCAATATAACGCCAATGTCATTGTGTCAGAAGGAAGCCTTGACCCGATGTAATATGAGCGACTGACACTGGAACAGCTTCGACAACTTCTCTTTCTCCTCCCTCTGGACGAAGGAAACGACAATTCCGTTATAGTTCCATAACGGATTCGTTGATTATTATGACAGTATAATCATCGAATATGCCAGGAATAGATGCAATTTTTAATATTTGCAATTCCAGAGCTGCTCTCTTAAACTGAATCAGTGAACATTGATTAAAGGCACAAGATTTCACTGAAAGTCAGTAAATGTTTTACTGAACTTCAGTGAAAACATTTACACTTTGCTCTTCCGTTCTATGTGTGTCATTAATTATGACAGATTTTATTGTAAAGTCAATAATAATAGTATATATTTGTAAGAGATGACTCTCAGTTAAACTCAGATATTTCTTTAATAAAATATATTGCTATTAAAAATTTGTATATATAAAATTATAACATTTTAGATACATTTAAAAATATCACAGATTGAAACTGTTGTTATCACTACCTGATCCTTTCAATGAAATTTGCTATCTTTATAAAATTATCAATGATTATTCACTGCTTTTTAATGATAATAGACTGATTTTATTTAAAAGAATATTAAACTCGCATCTACTTCAATATATAGAGTGAGTTAGGAAATGTGCGAAACGAAAAGAAGGCGATTTATTTTGCATAAATAAAGAAAAAATTAAAGTTGTCTAGCTTTTAGATTTTTTCAAAAATATTGATTTTAAAATTTGAAAAATGAATGATATTTATTCTCCTTTAAATTTTGTAATAACCTCTATCCTTTATCGTCAAATTGATCTCGATAGTTAATTATTAGTACATAAATATACAAGTATGATATTTTATTTAAGAAAACGCTTTAAAATATAATTTAAATTAATGAAAGAGTTTTATATAAAATATTTAAAATTTTTCTATTTTCTAAATGCATTCGATAATTTATTGTATGTATAACATATTTATTCAAATTTAAGAAAAATGTAAATAGTTATCAATTTTTAGATACTCCTCTATAAATCAATTTCCTCGGAAACGAGGTTTGAATTTTATTCTATGTTCCATATTTTCAAATATGAAATTTGTTTAAAGTGTTAATATTTCAAAGAAAATACTCGCTGTATCGTATGTTAAATATTTTCTTTGAGCGAGATTTTTCGAAAGAAAAATAGTCAGATTCGCAATCTCGCGGTGTACCCTAGGTTAGCACGGCCATGTTTTCGTCAATGGCTTCGCTTCGCTTCGCAGGCGCTCCCGGGCTCCCGCCCGGCTATAATCCCAAATGTCAGAGTTCAGTATAGCGGTTGATCAATATTGCCTCTTCGGGCAACTTTGAAGGATACGTTTCTTTTATGTATCGCGACGGATATACCGGCCGATCTCACGCTATTTCACTTTTACGTTCCTAGTGGATATTGCCTCAATCGAGGCTGTCTAGCGACCATCATAACGGCCGATGATACCGTCGTTCGAATCCGCAGGAAATAATCGCCGCCATTACGGGACGTAAATCAAGGCACAAAGGATCCGCGGAAATTAAGGAAGTTTCGTAATTACACGTCGCGCAGACTGTTCACGAGTGAATTTATACGCGAAAGCCGTTCCGTTGCTATGAATACGATCGACGCGGAAATTTGTAATTTTCACGTAGTATAGAAGCTCTATGTTATAGCTCTTCACGAATGTAAATCGACAATTATTGTTAAATTTGAAGTAAAAAAAAAAAAAAGGAACGGAGACTTTTCGACATCTGCAAACTAGTTTTATTCTTATCATCGCGATAATTGGAAAAATTAAATTGCAAGATCGGCAAACTATCGAGTACATCGTATAATTAAAGTATGTTGTTCGCGCTGATATCGAGGAAAAAAAGTATCGTGAAAATTTCTCCCTGTAATTTATGGCGAAAGGTAAGAAAATTGAGTTAATACGAAATTAATTATACCTTCATGACAGATTCTGAGTGAAACTACAAGCCATCTATTAAGACGGTAATTGAGTAATTAAAGTCTATCTTAAGCTCTGAAAGTTTTGCTTTTCGGATCTTCTGAAATTTCTGCAAACTAAAATTGAAAGGACATTTATATGCTTCAGAATGAAAATTATCCTTTTTTATAATAGTTGACAATTTGATAATAAACTTATATATTCGATATTAATAATTCTCGATATTTATTATTTTAATCATATACAAAAATAAATAATAAATAAGTGAAATAACTTCTCAATTATATCGTGATATAGATTGTTGAAAGTTTCAACGTAATACGATAGTCTGTTTGAAGTCGATAAATAGCCGCATAAAATCAATGCAACTATTTCCGTCAACATGCGAATAATTAATGACCGTACGCGATGGTATTTACGCGGTGCCCGCGTTTATCGCAAATACATTGATCCGCTGTGTTGTAACCGGGAGAGTCCCGGCGGAAGGGAAGGAAGGCGGATTATATAAATACATTCTATGAACATTATAAATTTATCATCGACGGTATTTCAAAGCAGTCGATTGATCCGGTCGTGCGAATTCATCGACGTCGCGCGAAAGAGCTCTGTCAAAATCGCGCTCGCCGCGTCCCATACATATGTGCCGGATATTTCGACAGAAAGTCAGAGAGAAGAAACGAGCGTGCCTTTCGAGCGTGCGCTTCCAGTTCCGTTTCCGCGCGAGCGTGGCGCGGTTTACGTACGCGCCGGTGCGGAATGACGCTGACCGCGGAAAGAGAATGTCTCCGATCTTGTCCCTGCAAGGACGAGGTCGCGAGTGCGACCTAATCTTTCCTCGTCGTCCCCTCTCCAACTTCTTTTCCGCGACCGCGTTACACGCGAGCCACCCTTAACAGACTCTCCCTTCCACCGGGACAGAGGCCTCTCTCTCTCTCTCTCTCTCCCTCCCTCTCCTTCCCTCCCTCTCTCTTTCTCTATACATATATACAAAGCTGCGGAGTACAGGTGCACCTCCGGGCTGCGATGCACCGTCGATGCATCGCGCTTGCACCCTCGAAGCGCGAGGGGGAGATCGAGAGGGGACCACGTTGTGGTGGTATACCTGACGGTCGTGGAGGGAGGCGCGCGAGAGGGTGAAAAAGGGGTGGAAGGCGAGGGAGAGGGACGAGCACATAGAGAGAATTTGCTTTCGTGTCCCAGTAGCACTAATGACCGCCATCCTACTCCCCTCTTCCGCCCTTCTCCTTCTCATCACGGGTCCCACCAACTCGCCCTTGCCCTTTCCCCATCAACCAAGAATCGCGCCCCGCCGCCCGGCGACGCCCCTTACTCTCCTCTCCCTCTCCTTTCCTTCTCATCCCTCTCTACACAGACACGTACCCACCAGTACAGGATGACTCGAATTACGTCACAACGCCGCGAGCGTGCGACCCGCTACTCTCTTCTTCCCCTTTCCCTCTTTCCCTTTCTCTCTCTCCCTCTCCCGGAGAGGTACCTATCGTTTTACCTTCATGTACTCGACTCCCTCGCGCGCGATCCTCTTCCGTCCCCTCCTCCCTCCTCGTCCCACGGTGGGACACCCGTATACGCACGATATATGTGGCGCTCTATATATCTATTCCGCTGTAGCGGCCAGCGCTCGACAAGACCGAGGGGAAGCCGCCAGTCTCCGCTGGTACACCGAGCTGCGTGTTACTCTTCCTCGTTCGCGCTTTCGCTTTTGCAGATTTAAAGAGAGAGGGAGAGAGAGAGAGAGAGAGAGAGAGAGAGAAAACGAGAAAGGCTCTCGCATTCCTTCGTCCACGTAACCTACGTCCGTTCGGAGGCACGCGCGCGCGAGTATACATTACACGCGTGTAATAGACGGGATCTCTCGCGGGATATTTCTCTAGTAGCAGCAGGTGCGCGTGGAGGGACGTCGCGGGGGACCGCAGGAACGGATTTACAGGGACGTGTGTGTGGATGCTTTAACCGGCGACCCCGAGGAGTAACACGTATATTACAGGTGTGTATCCATTGTTAGGGCGCACGTGTGTCAACGTGTACGGCAATTGTGTCCATTGTGTATGTGTGCATTTCGCATGTGTGGATGTGTGCGTGTATGTGCGTGTGTGTGCGTGCGTGCGTGCGTGTGTGTGTGTGTGTGTGTGTGTGTGTATGTGTATCGTACGTGTAGCGAAGGCAAGGAATAGACGACAGAGCGTGTCGAGATACTTCGCGGAGATAAATGAGATTTTTTTTTTTTTTTTTCCCTTTCGACACCTTGCCCGAGCGGACTTTTTAATTGCACCACACGGCACCGGTATCGACCGTATCGCGTATGACTCTCGGTCGACGTTGGTCGCTTCGATCGATACCGTCGTCCGCGAACGTCGCCTTTTTTTCTTCCCTCGTCTTAATGAATTATTAATGTCATTAAACTTTAATGGTATCTTAATTACATTCCGAGTTATTAGATGGAGAGACAAAGCGACAGATCTCGACATCTGTCGTTTGATTCGGCACACGCGAACGCTATCGCGAACACCGGCGGAATTTTATTTTATCCGTCGTTGTTTTATTGTCGAGCACGGAATCGCGAAAGCTCGCTACGAATCCGTCGAGTCGTCCGAATTTGATCGAAGGCTCATTTTTATTCGATTAGTCGAAGCCTATTTGTTATTCATATCTTGGCGATAATATGCTCAACATGAACCAGCCGATCGATATATTTCCAATTCTTGAATGAATCGATTCGTATTAATCAAGCGATTTAATTAGGCTTGTCATTGTTTGCAAATCTTGTGGCCTGATTCAAGTCAATAAGAGGCCAGATATTAGTTCAATTTTCGATTGATTAGAACAACGATAGTTTCGAGGATTGCAAAATACTGATTCCCATAATCCACGCTAGTTTATTTCTCGTTTTTGCAAATTTCATCCCTCGTTAGCGCATGGTCCAGCTGATCTTCCTCAAAGATCAATGCAAAGCGTACCTTAACCCTTACTCCGTATTGTTATTTTTGGCACCTTCTAACTGTACAGGTGGGTCAGAGTATTTTCGATAAGTTTATTAATATGTTAAAGTGTTTTAAAAAATCTGAAAAAATGTGTATACCTTCTTTGAACATTCTAAATAAAGACTAAAATAATAAATTTGAAAAATAATTCACTTAAATATATTATTTTATGATTATTTGTTTTCGAGAAATTGACGTTGTTAGAAAAATCACAGACAAAAATGATCCACCAATGCGGAATAAGGGTTAATCATATTAGAAGACCGTCGCTGATTCTGGGAGAGATTGTCGCCTGTGTAACCCAAGTGTAAAGGCCGTCGCATACACATTTACATAACGCATAATGCACATACATAAGGAAACTGATCGGTCTATAAACACATGCATAAGGAATTCAACCAATCGGAATTCCTTAATGTATACGCATTATGCGTTATGTAAAAGTGTATGCGGCGGCCTTAAGCCTTATGTTGACCGATCTTGTGTGCCGCCGGACCTAACCGTGGAGTGAGCGTGCCTCTTTAAAGGCGTGAGTAGCGCGATTCCACGCGTTTCAATCTTGCCGTTTCGAAGTTACCATCGTGACGTTTACGCAATCCGAATTAAAGCTCCCGCTCGAAAGCACGTGTGACTTTTAATCGCGATATTTCTTTCTACCCGGAAACTATAATTAATTGAAACAAAACATATGAGTCTTATAGACGACGATAATTTATATCATGCAAAACGTGGCATAAAGATAATAAATGAATTAATAATTAAAAAGCAGATCAATAACACACAGTAAAGAAATGTCATTTGCATCTTTAAAATTACTTAAATGTCAGAAGTAGATGGCATATGGATACATATTTAACTGAAGAAGTGATGAGTAACCGAAAAAGTAATTCTTTAAAAAAAAAAAAAAAAAAAAAAATAGTTTAAAATACAGACAAACGTTTTTATATGAAACGTTCCGTTTTCGAAAAGTGCAACTGGAAATATTATATACAACACGCATATAAATTCCGCAACAGTTTATTTCAAACAACCTGTCGAGTCGTCGTGTTACTTAACCACTTAGCGTTTATCCGGTGTGCTCGTTACGTTGTAAAACTGTAATCAATTTCTTCGGGGGCGCCCTTTTGCTTCCGTTTACTTTGACTTTACTCAAGCATGTCCTATGCAAAGCTCGCTTATGGATCGTACGCCTTGCCCTTTCGCATTAAATGTCTCGTAAATGTTGACTTACAGTCTTGAATAAGGCGTGAGGATCATCATTCGTGCTTCACGGTCGTTCGACGTAGTTAATATTCGTGTTGCACGCGTATCACGATTGACGATACTCTTCGCGAGGGATTGTAACTGAAACGCAGTATGTATCCATTACATAAAGTCATCGTACATTAACTTTACTATTTCTATTGCGTTTGATTGATTGAATATAAACTACATTTTCTTCTTTTAAAGTACGACATTATTCAGTCTGAGATTAAAGCCTATAGTGATTCTTTTTTCATAACTCCATAAAAAATAAGATTGAAAATTTTGTACAAAATTATTATACATTACACTATATTGTATGATTATAAATTTATGAATAAAAATTAAAATTTTCTCTATAATCCTAATATGTAATAATTTAATTAAATATATAATTATATTAATTATCATATTAATAAATTAAATATATAATTTTATAATTTATATAAAAATATTAAATTGCAAAGTTAAATAAAATATAAAAATTTCTTTAGTTATATTTTTATAAAAGATTTATAAAAAATATTTATTAAACGTTTATTGAAGGATTAAAGTTTGAGTAACTTAAAATTTTTATAAGATTATATATTAAAATAATTATTATGAAGAATAAAATTAAGTCTCTTAAAATTAATTAACATTACATTTGAACGAGAAAAAATATTATAATTATATTATTATAGTAATTATAATATTAACATAAAAATAAAATATTGCATGCAAAAATTTTATTTTTATTTATTCAGCATTGCTTGTACAAACAGTTGTTGCATTTATAATATATGTATATACATTTTGCGACTGTATGATAATACATAGAAAATTAATTTAACCCGCTAAATGATTTGATGACATAACTCGCTCAGTTGATGCTACCACTTTCGCTCGTGATCCGTATCTACCACGAGATCGCGATGCGATCGCGCCGGTCGTGAGCGGCGGATTAAATTTGGCATCAGCGTGCCGTCGATTCGTGAGATTTGTCGTCGTCGTCGTCGTCGTCGTCGTGTGTTGTGTCAAAGATTGCGCCTCGCCATCAGGTGTTGTAACTGGCCCAGATTCCGGTTAATTTACCAATGGACTCGCGCAAATATATCTCAACAGCTGCGCGAATCGATTTCGTAAGTTCCGCGACGAAATCGCAATCGGGTTTATCCTCGCGAATCGATCTCGATCTCGCCGAACGACAAAGCGCTCGATTGATTATACGACATATCTTTTTTTTTTTTTCCTTTAAATTCATTTTTAGTATAAAAACTCAATTCTTTTCACTCGCAACAAAATCGCGCAAGCTTTCTAGAAGAGTTGAAAAAATTATATTTCACATTGCTTAACGAATTTTCCGCTAATAATTACATTAATTACGTAATTGAGGATGAATAATTACGACAATTTAGTCGTTTCAATGATTTTATTTTATATGCTCCAAGCTTGTTTCTATCATCGTTAACGTTACGTCACGCGGCCAAAGATGTTATTACGAAGATTCTCTGTTGTTTAAAGTCAGTTTGCATGTCTTGTCAACATGCAGCATTTTCCCGCGTTTGAATGCAAGAAGATACGTAAAAGAATGGGACTATCCAGGAAAACGTCGAGGCAACGCGATTAATTGTCAGTCAAGTAATTGCAATTACGCAGTTCCACCGGAGATCGTGTCTGTTGATCGTATATGTTGACGGCTCTTTGCGGAACAAGGAGAATTAAGCAACGGCATATTCGATAAATGTTTGTATTATGTTGAATCAACGTTATCTGCTCGCAGTATATTTAAAAATCATTCAATATTATTCGAAAAAACATATACATTTTTTTAATCCTCTAAAAAATTTTTATAATATATTCAACTGTATAAGGAGATGTATATATACATATTTCGGATTCTCGCTACTTATGAATTACACTACTAATTTTTATATAATATTTTTTGTAATGAAATTTGATATATATACATTTTAATATTCTAGCATATTCTTATTTTTTTATTGTTCTCTTCCTATCATAATTATTAATTGCATCAACCATTATGATTAGATTCCTTATAGGAAAGAAAAATAATATTAGAAAGATAACACAAAACAAAACAAAAATATTTAATTTTATTATACATTTATTAAATTAATTAAAATTAGACTAATAAAATAAAGTTTATTCCAAAGGTTATCCTTTTTTATTTCATGTTAAATTACAAAAACAATTAACATGATTTGATAAAACACAAACAAACTCTAATATAAGAGGCGTAAATTTTAAGAGAAAAACAAATAAAAAAGATAAAATAGTTTGTAAAAGTGACCGATATGATGGCTGGATCCAACAAAAGGGTCCAAATATTTTATTACACGAGATATTATGTTGTAATTCCTATTATGAGGTGCATGCAGAGTATTATCGGCATAAACTCGATGCAAAGCGGTAGTTTCCATTCTTTCGAACCTTTTTTTTTTGTTTATTCGCGTTCGCCTCTTTTGCACTCACACACATAAACACGCACACTTCTCCCCTCAATGGATTTTGCATACCAAAGACCCGTCTGTTCGTGGAATGTCGCACGACCAGATACACGATCGCGTTTGAACTTGGCTTAGCCAATTATACCTCGACACATTGCTTCGTCGTACTCCCTTGTCGCGCTTCTCATCTTATTTCTCTCGTTTTCGCACTATTGTGTATCCTTCGCACGCGCGAGTTCGCATAATCGAACTAACTGAGCTGGGGCTTTTACAAATTGCGCACATGACTTCGCTTGTACAATATGTATGTACACGCGCGTGTAAAAACAAAAGTTGAAAATACAATCATCGTCGTTATGAAATTGCAGCGTCTGTTCAAGATCGATGACAATAAGACATAGTTATAAAACAAGTAATTCACGATAAGGTAATTAAAAATATTTAATTTCAACAAGATTATCGAGGCATAATTATATCGAGCATTCACAGACTGAAGTAAAACTGAACAATATATAATTTGAAATAAAAAATAATTACATAATTATTTTTTTGCTTTAATGGTTAATATAAAATAATTATTTATTTTTACATTAATTAAAATATTTCTTGAAATATTTTATGAATAAAAGATAAACAATATAATTTTACATATCTATTTATCGTTGCAGACTTTAAATGAATTAATTGAAATAATAATTAGATAGAGGGACAGTAAAAAAACATTTAAATATTATTTTTATACAAACCGTTCTATTTTTATTTATTTATTTTTCTTTTACAGTTTATGTCTCTCAGATCAGTTTTTGTTCATGTTTTATCAAATTATGCTAATTGTTTTTGTAAATTAATATCAAACAAACAAAGCTGACTTTTTAAATAAATGTTTTATTAATTTAATAAATTGGTATTAAAATTAAGTAAATTTTGCATTTAAAATGTACAAGTAAAGTTTTACATTAATGATGCAATGTGTAAAAATCGCATCGATTGTGAAGCTAAACGACGCTTACAAATATTGAAAACTTTCATAAGACATTACATTTTCAGAAGAACAATTCACATCCTTGATATTACAACTTTTCAGTTTCTAATGTCGCGTCCTCAAATCCTCGGATCTTACGTAAATAAAAGTATTCACATCTCGCTCAAAACTTTGCTTAAATTTGACAAATTTGTTGAAAATAGAAACTTGAATTCTCTTTGTCAAGTTCCATTGAGATAAGACTCCATCTTATTTATTTAAGAACAACCGATAAACTTTATCGAAGTCGCCGCCTCGGTACCCTTTTTCCTCTTCCGACCCTCGCACTATTATTTATACTTTCGCGCTCCGCTTCTTCGAAGTTTGCTACAAGCTAGCGATATTGAAGTATATGGCAATGCATCTATCGATCGGCACTGACGACACAATCCAACGGCAGTTGCAGACACGCGTATCTGACACGTGAAAAATTGCACGGAGCCGATTGCGCGTATCGATTCTCCCGCAGTTTCTTCTTCGCGAAATCGAGAATATAAAGGAACGATTGGCTCTCTCGCTCGACGGACGGATTACGCGACATTGATTACATAATGCTATCCCGGCGTCGTACAAAGTTACGTGACGTCGTCGGTCAATACATCATCGCGGATCTAATTGGAGAATCTTATTAGTTTGCGAAAATATGAGAAGTAGTCGCGCGCGACGCTGATTCGCTTCTCTCGGCCGCAATTATACGCGTTGCGTCGACGACGCACGTGGCGATGTTTCCTCGAGGCGAAACTCAAGGTTTTCTTGCGGCTTACTGCATTATAGAAAAGGAAACTGAATCAGATCGACATTCAGTTTCCCGACACTCTACACATGAGTGACATCTGAAATAAATCTTTCGGATTTATTTAAAAAAAAAAAAAAAAAAAAAAAATACAAGAGGTGCTCGTTCGAAATAATGATAAGATCGGCAAGCAGATAATTCCTCGTGAGAAAATAAATGGAAAGTAAAACAACAACTTTAGAAAATGTGTGCGTCTCGGAATTGGCTTTAATATAAGATCAATTTTTTTGAAAGAAAAAAAAATAAAATTTGAAATTATTCTGATACTTTACACACAAATGTAATCTTTTTCATAGTATAACTTAAATAATTCAATTTTGTTTATTCGTAGAAAATAGAGGAAAATGCTTCCTTATTTATATATATTAATGGCTGCTATTAAAAAATAGAGGAAAATGCTTCCTTATTTATATATATTAATGGCTGCTATTAAATTTGACGACAAGGAAAAGAGGATTGTTGCAGCGCGAGTTGCAGTTTACCCTTCCCCCTCCCCTCCCCTCCCCCCTCCGCGAAGCAGAAATGAAGCTCGTGCATTTTGACAGCCGGAAGAGGAAAAAATGACGCGCGCAGGAAGTAAAGGAATGACGGACGAAAGTGGAGCAATAGCGGCGAGTTTCCGGGATGGGATCGATCGGGGCGACCTTAATCGATTCGATACTCCCACGCCCGTTTCAATCATTCGACGCGCAAGACAACGATCGCTTCGTTTTCGTTTCGCGGCGTCGTACATCGTCTTTTCCGGCGGGCCATAATTTTCAGGCCGTCGCTCGATCGTCGGCAGGGGAAGAGAGGAAGAGGGAGGGAGGGGAGGGGGGGGGGAAGAAAGAGAACGATATCCGTACGAATTTACGGCAGCCAATATTTTGCACTACCTGCATGAAATCGGCGAACACATGCGGCGGTTGAACAAAACGGCGCCGTTTTCGGGCGACCGGCCATCATTCTTGTTATTTATATATGTATGTCTCGGTGTGAGAATACGTATATGATGTATTTTGTCACTACTATAGTGTTTGCGACTACCATGCGTCGTTGTCGGATAGTCGTATGCAACGTGTTTATCGAATGTTCTTTAAACTAACGGCACCTTATTAGATAAAAGACAACAAATATAGGTAACAAATGCGCTATACGTATGTGAAGGACGGCTCGCACAAATGTTTCTTATTATCTACTTGTTTTGCAAAAGAAAAAAAAAAAGCATTCTTTCAGATATTTTATGAGACTAACAATAAGCTACTGAGCTCACTTTTCCAACTAAACAACTATAGATATATTTTACGATATGATTCTTTCATTTAATTCTCGATTTTTGTTTCTGTTATCCTTTTCTCATTTATATTTTATTTAAATTATTAATTAATTGTTTTCGTAAATTTGCGTATAAGTCATAAGTAAACAAATAATTACTTTTTGAATAAACGAGTATGTATTTTGTTACTTTTCTAATTGTTGTCTTCTTTTTACAGTATTGAAAATAATATTGAAAGTAACACAAACAATATTGAAAATAATACAAAAGATGATATTTATGATATATATGTGATAAACGTGAGTGTTTGTAAATTTCAAATATTAATTCAAAGAAAAATTTCTCTTTGATAAATTATTTTTTAAAGGGATTATTTTAGCAATAAAATTTTAATTATAGACATTCTTAAGAAATATTTCCTATTCGATCTCAACTATTCTCGAGGAAGATATAAATATAAATGAAACAGTATTCTAGTTGTAAACGAAACTGTTTACGTGATTATTTTCAGTAGTCCACTTTGAATATTTTGAAACGAATCTAGTTATATTAATAGCACATTTTTTTCAAATTCAATCCTTGTACGAAATACAGACATATTTAGTAAACAACGTATGCTGCCAATGGATAAGAATCTAAATTATATTTATAAAAAAATTTCGTTTGCTTGTCAAATCGCTAAATTATCAGTCCAGTTTGTTGCGAAGTTAATTTAAATCCGGGCTACGCGTTAATTTACCGTCTCGGCTGATAGACAATATCTTTCGCTCGAGCATATAATAGCGCGCCGCGCGATAACAAGACGTCCCGTTTTATAGTATAGACCATAAAACGGCGCGTTTCATTAAAAATTTTCTCGCGCGCTAATTATTTCACTCGTCGTTAAGCCGATATCCGTGCGCGTTTATAATTTATCAAGGCGCAAAGAAAAGCGACTTTATCCGACAAACGTTCACGGAAATTAGAAGAACGTATCATAGAGATAACACGCGACGAGGAGTGGCAGTTTCAGCTCAGATTTACCCTAGCGCGCGGGGCAAAGCACACAGCACACACACGTGTCACCTACATGTGAAATTTATTGCTGCTTGTACACCTCGGGTGCGCGAAACTCCCTGTGTTAATCCCTTGTATAAATAAAGAACTTATCTGCGCGGCGCACTTGTTCCTGCTGTTACGATAACCTTATTAACGCGAAGCCCCGCCGAAATCGCGCTGACAATCGCGCTTGATAAAATCGATCGCTACCACGAGTAGCTTTTTGGAGATTCTCTCACGTTCCTGCCGCGAGAAGTGTTATACAAATATATATTAATAAGTGACTTTTATCTCTCTTTTCCCAAAAAATATATAAAGTGCATTTTATAAGTAAAAGGTAAATAAAAGTGTAAATTTTTTTAAACCAACATTATTACTTTTGTTGTGCTATTATTTTATTTAATTACTTATTTGTGATTATTTTTTGAATTTATTTTAAGTTATTTATTTATTATATAGTTTTTAGACCTATACTGTTTAACGAATTTATACACAGCGACGATTCGCCATTTTCCTTTTTCTTGATTTACATTTGCGGATCTAAATATGCTCAATATTTCGCAAAATCGCCTTTTTTCCTTTAAACTTCTTTGTAAAATACGCGTGAATTTAAAGTAGTCGAATAGTTGTCAAAGAGGAAACTCGTGGAAGCGATGCGATAAGAACAAAGAGTCGTTTTCATTCTGCTTCTTTCGTGGAAATTTTATTAGTCATAAAAAAACACAATCTAATTTTTAAAATAGACAACGATGATGGGACCATTTACAATGACAGGGAGAAAGAAAGGCGACGTGAAATTACTAAATCATAAAAGACACAAATACATTCTTGAATACAAATTTCACGCTACAAGGTTGTTGTTGTTGTTTATCTATTCTCTTTTTTCCTTGACTGAAATAAAAATGTAAATTCTAGGTAAACAATTTGCATACTCATTTAAAAAAAAAAAAAAAAAAATGGATTGTCGTTTGTCCTGACTTTTGTACTTTGAAAGACGCTAAACGTAATGTTTTCTATTCGAATAAACGCTCTTATTACGCAGCATGTGTCACGTTGATGTTGAATCAGGTGTACTCTGATATACCGATGATGCAAAAGTCACTCGAAATTTCGCCAGCACGTGGCAAATAAACATTTTAACAATAACGCGATTTAATATTTGTAAAGACGCAATTCGCATTTGAACGCCGACAAGAATAAACGTCTATAGATAGACATACATAGCGCTAACCAGCCGCGAGTTCACATACGTTGGATTATATGTCGCGTTTGTCGCGAAAAAAATTCAATAGTTTATCGCGAAAAGTTGTGTGTTTGCTCGCGTGAATTTACGATGCGATATATAATCGTGTTATACCCGAAATTATATTTATGAATCAAGTGACCTCTCGCTCTTATTTTTTTCACAAACAGAAATAAAAATCCATTCATGCGTGATGATCCTGGCGACCCGATATATAGTAAATAAATTCAATGTTATAGGTAGCAAATATTTAAATTTCGAAGAAAGAAGAAAGAAAGAGGGAAGTGGGGGGGGGGGGAGCATCACCATTCGAACGAATATATCTGTGGACAGATTTGCCCGCTAAGTTATGCGCATCTCAATTAGAATCGTGATTGTTCCATTTTTCCACTCGTCACGTACGATACGCGTCACTGTGTACACATATGCGTGTTATCTCTCTCTCTCTTTCATTGTCATGTAGACATCTGGGAAAAGTTAAATACGCGCGCGCGCATCGAATAGGCAAATTGCATTATCGTGGACATAGAGTGGAGAAACTAGTCCGAACTGAACGAACGACAAGCAATAACAACCTCCTGGCCGAGGCGACGCCCGCTATTTCGAGATGCATTGCCAAACCTATCTTCTCAAGGTCGTTAAAAGTCCGCGGATGTCACGTCTTTCTCCTCTCGTTACGTAACATGCGGTCTACTACATTGCGGTGTAATCGATTTTTGCAAAACAGCTTGTACCTTTCTTTTCCTCTTGCCATTTCGCAAATTTATATACCAAGTTTCGCAATATTATTAAACAGCGCATGATTTTCAAGTTTTCTCAATACGGTATTTTATATTTCGACATTTTATTATTAATTGCGTTGAATGCAAAATGTTGAATTCTGGGGCAAATAACATTTTTTTTAAATTTTAATAGATTACTTTGATATCTATCTAAAACATTTGCTCTTTATTTATGCAATAAAAAGTAAGGGATCAGATCCATTTCTTCCTCAGTACACAGTCTACTTATTGTTAGACCACATGATAGGAAATAATTGAATTTACGAAGAAGAAACTAATACTTGTTTTTTTTAATTTTTAATCGGAATTTAAATAAAATTATGACTGAAATATTTAAAAATATTATAAATAATTATTTTTAAATATATATCAATAATAAGTTGACTAAAAATATGAATTATTATTTTTATTATTAAGTAAATTATTAAAGTTCCATTCTAGAATATCTATAATTTGTATGTATTTTATTATCAATAGTTTAAATACTTATTATAATAATTCTTTGATTATTATTCTGTTTAAAACTTCTAGAGTATTTTTATTAATATTTTTATTTTTATTTTTATATTCAAAAAATCATAATTTATTCTTCTCTTTTAAACTGATTTACCTCTATGCCCATTAAAATTGATCCAGCTCTCTTATTTTTAAATAGTAGATGAACTTCAACATTCTTGAGCAAACGTGACTAATCGGATTACTTTGGATCAAGAGGATTTAATAATTTCAATTTGAAGATGTTACATTAAAAAGAATAATGTCTAATATTTACAAATACTTTCTTTCTTCTTTTCTTTTCTTCATTATTATAAGAAAATTTTAACATTTTAACATTTTTAGATCTAATACGCTTTATGCATATTTTCAGATTGCCATTAACTAATTGAACGTAATTGAAACATTAAAAGCATAAAAATATTCGTTTCACATTTTAATTCATTTTAAACGGCAATTTATCTTTTCCGGAATTATCCTATATATATATAACTGAAGAAAATTTAATAATGTTTTGCAGAATAAGAGATGATTTTCACAATCTGAAATACATACATACATTTGATGAGCAAGTCTTTTTCCTTTGTTGAATTATCGTTTTTTATAAGAGATACAGACTATTGCATTTTAATAAGGAAATTTAAAGACAATATAAACATGAAAAAGAATATTAAAGATGAAATAGACTGTCAATATAAAACATAATTATCCTGATTTAAAGAGCACACGGATTTAATTTTAGTTCAATGAATAATAATTGCGTGTCTCGCCCCTATTACATGACTCTACGACGTACATGCACTATAATTTTCAGAAACTTTTCCATGTAAAAATAAAGCTAAACATACGTATACATGTATCTTGTTTAATTCAAAGCAGATCGAAATCTGGAACGCGCAATCAATCAATTATTAATTTTTTATTGCGTCAATTTTAAACTCGACGCAAAATAAGCCCCCTTTACGATCAATAAAATAGTACACACATACACACAGTACATTATTTCGTTAAGTCGACATGTAGTATTTACTTTTCTCATGAATTGAAGCTGATAAGAACGTTTTGTATCGCCGAACAAAGCGTCAATAGAAATTTATTCAGAATGGTACATGAAATAATTGCTGTAACGGAATGCAATACTTGAAAGATGAAAAGTTTGCTTGGCAAAATGCGTCTGACCGACTTTTGCGTGCGTGCATGCGTGGCTCGCATCTTTGTGTTCACGTGTATGTGTGTGAGCAAAATAATCTTTCGGATGGCGCCACTATCGCCGCCCTACCTACGGGCGGGTCCATACTAGGTCACGGGTCGATCTTCGCAACGTAACGTTCCAATTCGCGCTTGATATTGATCTGAGCTTTTCCGCCCACGTTACAAAAGCTCCCGGCGACCTGGCTCGCTTCCTACGTACGTTGCCGGCACAGTTAGAGAAGAAAATTACCGAAGGGAGAAACATGGTTCTCTCTTTCTCTCAGTCATCGAAATGCGCTTCCAAAGAAGCGGCCGTCCGGGTGTTATCTCTATAACGACCTATCAGACTGTCCTACATTCCCTCTCGAAGCGACAGAAATGTATTTTATCGTTTTTCTTTCAGGCTCTTAGATGAATACGCTTTTATCTAATGTAATCGCGTAAAATACTAAAAGCAAATATATATTCAGTCTTATTATTTTATTGAATTTGTCTTGGACAATGGCTATTAGTACATGAATAAAAAAATATCATCTAGTAATACCTAAGATACTTTAATTTATTTAAATGATCTAAAGTATTATATAATATTATATAACGATTTAAGTTTTTTAATAAAATAAAGTGGTGTATAAAAAGTATCAAGATTACTTTTTTTACTTTTCCAATAAAATGTTGCAGCTTTTTATATATATTTCAATAACTCCTATCGAGATAAATTGGATAATGAACGATGCAATTTAAAAGGGCATAAATACGCGTCATTAATTTCTTCTAAAACGAAGCCTTTTTTTATTCTACATTTTGATTTACTCTTTTTATTTGCCAATTATATCACGATTTCGAATTTATAATACATTTTGTATTAAATGATATAGAAACGTAGAGTATTAGTCTAAAAAGCTGCTCTTATTATAATATTATTATAATAAACACTCTCATATTTTATTTCTAACAATGTTTATTTATACGTCCATGTTAAAACAAACACAGTTTGTATTTGCCATAGAACATGAAACATGGTACAGAATGGAGCTCAACAATTTACACAATGAAATAAAGAATTCCTGACGCGTGACATGGTACACTCGAATCGAGGCAGCTAACACCAGTCTAAATTTCACGATCGATCAGTTTCAGATATGCGGGCGGGTTCGGTCTCTCGATGGAGAACTTAAACTTTGACGGCGATGAAACTTATACCTATCGCAGCGGTTCAATAACCTTCGCGTGCCACGAGCCGAAATTACGAATGACGATTACGGGAATAGGCTGCAACGTGAGGGAACACGGGTTGTATACTTAGGAAATATTCCGTCCCGTGCTTTTCGCGGGCTTGGTACGACACTCCGCGATCGATCACCCTGCGACCGCCCGTTAAAATAGACCGGCCACCCTCTTCTCTCTCGTCTCTACGTCATCGCCGTGTCCTTGAGAATTCAACCCTCGCGCGACCTCCATGCAGAGGTACTTCTAAATACGACACCCTGATGACTCTTCATAATTCTCTCTCCGACGCCCCCTCCCCCTGTCGCCCTCGGGCGCAATATAGCATTCGTTATTATACATCTTGTAGAAAAATTACACGCTTGCACACACCAATAATTGACGCGAGCGCCGACATACATCCTCGTCGCGACGATGTAATGAGTCGAGTGTTGGTAATAAAGGGGACAAAATCGTACGTTGTTTTAGATTACGCTACTCGAGACTCTCGGGTTTACTCGCACGGGGAAGAGGGATACATTTCTAACGATGGAGCTTAGCTTCCCACTTTTTTCCGCCACCTCGCAATAACCGTTATGCGCGTCGCAATTTTCTCGAGCAAATGCCGGAGCATTGTTAAATTGCCTTTGCTCACGAGAAAGAGAGAGACTTCGACGGGCTGTCGTCGTGGATTTAAATCTCGTGAACCGACTTGATTCTAGGATATATCCCGTCGATATATCCCGCGTAGTCTAAAGGAATTTTCTCGCCAAATATGTACGATCAAGAGAAATTGTGTGTGTGTGTGTGTGTGTGTTTTCTTTTTATCGTCGCCAAAGCGGGAGATGCAAAGAAGAATCCCCGTTTCTGGGGCGAATGTTTCGGTACGATCAATATATCCCCTCTTCCGCACCTCTTCTCCCCTTCGCTGTCGTCGTCGAAACTACCCTCGTGCTCCTTAAAGGGTCATTCCGTCGAAAGCCTCTTGTACTTTCCCTTATTGCCGAGTCGTGAAGGCCTTGATGTCCTGGTTGGCCTCTTTTGCCGATGTCCTCTACTTGACTGTACCGTTGACTCTGGAGAACTCAAGTGCGAGAAAGTTACTTGATTACGCGAGATGAATTCCGTGCATTTCCGCCCGCAAAGGTGACAAATGCGCTTTTAGCACATTATGCGAATGTTCTCGTCGCGATTTGCACTTGATTTGTCGTTGCACAAGAATGAAATAGTTACTTTCTCATATTTTACGCTCGTTATGAAAGAGAGAAATTATTTTCGCGACTCATGGTTTCCGAGTTGATATTTTGCTTCTATTTTTGCCTTCAATTTATTCGCTTTTATAAATTCTAAAGAAGTTTCGATATATTTATCTTATATAAAAATTGAGCTTCTGTTTTGTACTTTAAATGTAGTAAATAGTTTCTCACTTGGAAATTTAAAAGAGGATTAGAAATGTAGGTTAAATAAATTTCAAGAGAGAATGATCTGATTGTTTAAAAAATTCAAGTAGATGTCAGATTGAAAATTGAGATTAAAAGTAGAAGAAAAATTTCGATTTACATTCAAATAAAATTATTACAATTATATATATATATATATATATATTTGATTCAATTATTTATATTAAAAAAAAAATTCTTTTTTTTTCCTTGTATTACTTGTATTATTTATATTATTATTACGTTATCTGGGTCTTATATAATCATTGATATCGTATTGTTTTACTTATGAAAGCGTTCGTAGCGTTACTTATGAAAAAAGACAGATAAAAAGGCGACAAACGGAAATGATCATTTTTCTCGGTACAAATGCGATTTCGCGGTGCAAATGAAATTACATTTCGAACCTTCCCGATTCATTGTCCAATTGATCATCGATGATTGAGTCACAGCTGTAACGAGAAAAAGATTATTCTAACTTATTGACTATACCTACGTCGATCACTTTCCCCGCGTCGTCGGTGTCACTCGTGCCTGAAACTTGTAGTCACAAGAAATGCATTAGCTCACGATTGTAACACGTTCACTTTATTATTATGAAAGCGATCGTTAGCATCACTCGAAACCCGGAATTTCGCGCGACGTGATTGACGCGATTGCGTCAGTGTTTGTTTGACTTCCCGTTTATTTTCAACAGGCTCAATCTTGGAAGCCTCGCCAATCGGTGGTATCGATAGCTTTTACCGACAGTAACCATTCGCGTGTCAAAATTCTCCACGGATTATAGAATATCAATTGCTCAAAAATATTCTCAAGATTTTGGCATTTCGAAATAAAATGTGTCAGATTACACGATGTCAGGAGCTTTTTCTCTCGAACTAGCTACGCTAATTTTGAAGGGTATTTCAGTGAAGAGTATTTTCGCGCATCGGTAATCGATGGCACGACACGTGCACGATTCATTCTACCGTTTTAGAATCTTTTTTTCACAAAGCCAAACACACGTTGTATATTTTCGACTCGAGCAGACTCTCGCGATTGCGTATTTCATCTGCCCGCAAGCGCAGGGGAGGAAAAGTGCCCGAAAGTTCTCCTTTTCTTTTCTTTCGGGGATTATTTCGAAATTGGATCAGGTCACAGAGCCGTTCGACGTGACTCACGGGCGTGTCTCGCGAAATTATTCTCCGACCATTCTCGCACGGCGGAAATTATCAGGCATTCCACCAGGCGGACGTCACGAAAACGCATCAGGAAAGTGTCGTGTTTATTTTTTTCCTTTCTTCTTCTTTTCTCTCTAATCGCCGACATATCGTCACATCTGCTCTTCCTAAACGCTTAATAATAGGCGCAAATAAGCGATAACAAGAAGTCTATTGTTTGCATTGACACGCGCTGAATCACCATTGACGCGCCTTCGTCGAAGAAATCGCAAAATCGCAATAACTCAAATGTGCGCCATCGTCGAAACGTATCGAATTAAACCAATGTGTCAGTGCCTCTAGATGTTGCAATATTTCATCGAATAGCGAATACGTGACACAAAAGAACTACTTAATATTTATTCCATAAAGTCTTCTCTCCTCGGATATATATTCGCATATTTATTCGATTTAAAAGAATGCAATGTGTAACAAGGACTATTCAGAAGATCCTCCTTATTTTTAACATTGCCAAAATTTTTCAGAACCCCCTATCGTTTTACGTACCGTTAATACATCGCGAAATTTATTTTGTTGGAATTCTTAAAATTTGTAACAATCTCCCATCTTTTTTCTATTGACGATAGATGGATATTTTACGAGAAGAAATTTAATTTTATTAAGAGATTAGGGAGAATAAGATCTAAAATATCAACGAGATAGATTGTTTCGTAGTGACTCACATAAACAGCGTCGACCACAACACGCGACGACGTACGCATCGCCGCACGAACTTTAACCTGTGAACCTTGACTAGCAAGACTCTGCTTGGTTCACGGTCATTGCAATTACGAGTCGCGCAATTCGCGTCTACGTCACGATTCGCCAAACATAATTTTTTGCCTTGTTTTTGTCATACAGAATGGTTCTTTGAATGATTTTCTCTGACATTCAGTTCGATACAGGTTTTTATTATGTGCTTTCGCGCATACCATTACAACGTTGTGCGATTCTATTGAAATTTTTTTGCGTAAACGCGAATGCCATTTTCGTTTCCCGTTTCCTTGTATCCATTGAAGCTCTAGCGAACGTGTTTTTGAGATTGGAACAAAATGAAAACAGAACGAAATGTCTACCGAGTTGATCGATAATGGCTAAAGATTAAATCTCGATTTATGAGACGTTTTGTCATTATTCGGCGGAGCATAAAGTCGTAATTATCATTTCTTTTTATTAAACGGAACTGCAGTTTATTTCTGTCCGTACGGTAAAAACAGCTGATTTGTCGCTCGCGCGCGCGCGCACGATACATACGTATAGTTTAAGAGAAGACATACAGCAAAAGAATAAACAAGATGTCTACTTTTATGAATTTTTTCTTTTTTTTTGTAAAAACTATCAACTTTATTTTCTTCAGTTTTATTAATCAATATCTTACACGTATATTAGTGAGTGTTATAAATGGAACAAGTCATATACATATATTAATGCATGCTCTTAAAATTTAGCATAATCATTGACCCAAATTTATTCATCGTAATGATTTGCGATAATCCTCTCATAGCTTTCTCACAGTTTATTTAAAACAAAAAAAAATTACAAATTGTTTAAATATATTAATAAATCTAATCTTTTTAACGTAGCTGATTTAAAAAAAAAAAATTGTTTTTACAAAATGACAGACTTCTGAATTCAAAGGTGTAATTTTTTCAACAAAAAATTGTTTTCTTGTAATAAAAATATTATAGCTCTAAAAAAAGTCTCTACAGCAAAGACTACGTAATTTCCTGCAGAATAAATATAAAAAAGAATACAGTAAATCCATTAATTTCCGCGATATTTCGTGTGATATCTCTTTCATATTTTAAGAAAATATCAAAATTAAAAATCATTTTTTTATCCTTCTGAATGTTTATATAACAAACGGTTTCTCCGTTTGTGCTTTCAGTTGAAGGACGAAACTGAAGGATAGAGGACAGAGGACAGAGGCAGATCTCCAGTATAGCGAACAATAAGGTAACTTTCCTGTCTCGGATAATGGAATGAGTCATGTGTGTGTACGTGTGCGTGCGTGAATGTGTCAATGCGTGTATGCGCGGGTCTCCCCCGTTCGATCGAGCTTTCACATGACACGCGATGCTTGTCTTCCTACAAGATAACGAAAAATATGACCTCGATCAAAAGTCTCGCGATTAACCTTTTGGCGCGCATGCCACGCTTATTAGCTCTCGGCTAATTATTCGCGTATTTAACCGGGAGGGGGAGGGACGTTATGTAAATCTCAGGCAGATCACGATGATACATACTGGGTGTTATCTTTTTGCGATCTTTTCTCAGAACTGACTATCGGAATCTCGGCGAGATAAACGGCGTTTCTCAGGGATTTTTTTCGCGTCGCAACAAAAAGGAGAGAAAAAAACATGATATATATACATATATATATATATATATATATATATATATATATATAGATGTCGACTTGATAAGATTTACCCGAGTCGTAATTATAAAAGTGAAACGTAATTACCAAGTAAAACGCAGTGATGTCTCGCGATATCGATTCGTTCCGATATAAAAGCATCCCACCCCCCCCCCCGTTTGGGATGTTGCTATTGAAAGAAAGAGAGAGGGAGAGATCACGGTCTACCGCAAATCCACTTGGCCAACTTGACATTTTGTTGATAAGCGGAATTTACGAGCTCGATCATACGCGCTTATCGGCAGCAAAAGTACGACGTTTTAACCGCGCGGACCATGGCATGTTCGCGATGATACGTGTGTATTCCGTACCTTATGGAAACTGTATAGAAAGATATATTATATATATATATATATATATATATACGAGGTTCTCTCGCAAATTATAAACGCGTGTGCATGTGCGAGATATATTGTACATATGAGATAAACTTCAAATTTGTCAAAGGATATTCATTAATCATATTGATTTCAATTTAAATTTATACGATCAAAAATTCATGAATTTATTAAACGAATAATCTGATTGCAAAATTGCAATTTGAATTTAAATTCTGATTTAATTTGAAATATATTGAATGTATTATATTATTATATAATTTAATTATCGTGTTACCGCATGTAAATTACAATCGAGACGGAAAAAGGTATACATAAGTATATTTGCAGATGCATAATTTCTGAATCGACAGGTTTCTCCCACAAATGTACGCTCTGCACATCTTTTTTTTTTCCCCGAAGTTACTATCATCCTGGTATCTTGCAAATTGTAATTTCTATTGCTTTGCATGAAAGTTACAACGAGCATTCGTTCGCCACAACAACGCCACTCTATTTACGCCACTCGCTCTGGAAATAGTCTCACTGGCTGACTTCCAGATGGATATTTTTCACTTCCACGTTAAACCCGCGAGACGCGTGAGTTTTCACAAAATCGGCAGACGGTGGCGGAATGGGACCATCCCCGTTTCCGACGCGCAACCCTGTGCAAGGACGAGGGCAGGAAAAAAACAAAATCGCGATGTAATCGCGATAGTATAGGCCGGCTGTAGGGAATCAAATGCTCGTGTTTCGGCGCGAAATCGATTTCGGACGGCACTATAAAGCAAACGACAACTGCGCGAGCTTTATCTCGACGAAAGCATCGACGATTGTTTCGAAGAATCTAATTCTGATACCGAGTATATATTGTCGCAAAATAAACGTTCGTCTGATAAAAAGATCAGCACGAAACGAGCGAAAGATAAAGGACAGTTCTATGTCGTTTTCAGCGCGTAATCTTTCCTAAAATAGATCGATAGACACATTCTGCCTCCTTAATTGATTAATACGCATTGAGTTTTCGGATCGATATGATATATCGAAAGTTATTGTCCAATTCAATTATTCTTTCCCGATACGATAATCTTTACTACCGCAAAAAGTTCAATGGCGGCGAGAGCTATAAAAATTCAAGGCTCAAAAAGAAGTCTATAAACGACGTTGTAACATTCGCGACGTAAATATATTCGACGTTCAATATCTTCGCACCGACACTATAATTCTGCTTTTCGCGATGAAGCATATAATAGGATCACGGAATAAAATTGCTCAAAGTCAGACGGCGATATTCTGGCAGAGATCTAAAATAAATTTTTTTATTTATATTATACGTTTATCAGAGTTAATTCGTCAAACGGTAATGTAAATATATTATCTCGAAGAGTCTATATTCAACACGTGCGTCTTGAAAAAAAGATCGTTCTTATTTATTATTTTGACGGGCGTTTCTCTCGGCGGATTCTTTCTTCGGCTACTCACAAATTCGCCGTACGATCCCGTAAAAACATGCGTACGTGGCTTAATGCTTCGTCCATTAGCAATAACTTTGAGCGTTTACAGCGGTCGCGATTGGAAGGCGAAATGCGACGCCAGACGTAAGAAAGAGAAAGAAAGAAGGAGAGAGAGAGAGAGAGAGAGAGAAATGCGTATATACAATATGTATATATACATCGCGACGTAACACACCGGTATATAATAATACCTCTAATAATACGGCGAGATCGTTCCTTCTCAATCTCCTATATAAACGGCCCGCGGTCTCGGTCGTTACGACACATCAAGCTGATTTAAATTTCGTCTATCGCCAAGCAACGATCCTTAATGTTCTCGCGATGCAACGATAAATCGTCTTAGCAGCCAACATACCTCGCGCCAACGTAAAGTGGTGTCCTCCGTTGAGCTGGCACGCGTTCGCCTTTTTATTATGGGACGAAGAAAATTGGAAGAACCTCCGGCGATTCTTTCAGGGGATTTTTTCTCGCGAGTTTGTACAAAATAATGAGAAATAATTAGAAAATATAATGTGTATTTATTATCTCTTATTATCTCTCTGATTATGAATTTTCGAGATCTGGTTTCATCTGTCAGACGCGTCTAACGATAGATCTGCAATATTTCGAAAAAAAAAGATTAAATTTTTAAACCAACTAAAATTCTATTATTTCTTCAAATTTAGACATATATAATTTTTGATATTTAATATAGATTTTTAATATTTTTGCTGTATTTAAAATAATATCTATTACTTGTTTGTCAAATTTTTTTTACGGTTACTTTTCATGATCACGAGCTTGATCTTTTCCCTCGCACTCATTACGTAATCGACATGGTATAGCCAAGGACACTGGAAGCATTATGCATTTCATTACGCGCGTAGTTGCTGTCACTATATACCTAAAGTCTAATAAGAGGAAGATTCTCGCTCTGCGGATTTCGTATCCAAACCTTGCTGGCTAATTGCTTATTCGATCCACTTCACGGGAAGGACAGGAAGATACGCATGCGAAATAAAATTGATAAAAAAGATATTTGTAATTTTCTTTAATTATTAATTTAGATTAAATAATACACATATATTGATGATAAGTTATTATGACTTTACCGTTATACGGCTAGATGTAAAATAGCTTTGTTTTCCTACATTGTACATCGTGTAAAATAATTCCGAGTCTCATTCACGTTGGCATTCGCCGGTCACTTGGTCGGCCGTGATATTCCTGGGATGACACACGGCACGCACCTTCGCCTCGTCGGAGAAGAGATCTCTATTTATAAATGTGGGTCGCGACGGGTGTGTGCAGTCGGCGCGGTTTCGTCATTATTATTCGGCTTCGAGTGAGAACGCACGGAAATGCGGCAGACACGCGCTGATGGATTAATCGACATTTCTAGATCGAATGTTTTTGGCTTTGTTCGCCAACCTAAAGATAGCCGTCGTCGTAACCATGAACGCTGTTGTCGTCTGTGCGGCGAGTTAATTAATCAATAAGACGAGAGAAGGATAATGTGTGTTATATTTTTGTAAACATAAATAATACGGTTTAATATAAAAAAACAAACGTAAGAAAAAGAATAATCATTTTTCATAGTCATTTAAATATATATTGATTTATTTTGACATCAGATTTGTGTTCAGTGATTTAAGAAACTTTTAAATTTGAATAGATATAACTTAAAAATTATTTGATAGAGTCTGATCTAATTCGCAATAAACTTTCAATAGATTTTAGCAATAGACTTTTGCAATAGACATGTATATTTATTTAATTCGAAGTATTTTATTAATTTTATTAATCGACACGCAATTTATAAAAATTCTTTTAGAAACTAAATGTTCTAATGATATACGTAATTTTATATGATTGCAAAAAGTGTTTTCAATACGTCACGTAGATAAAACGAAATACATGAAAATAGCTCATTTTTGTAAGTTTCATTACAAATTTTTCAAAATGATGACATCTATATATTTAATGCGATACATGTTGACGCGATTGTGAAGATAAACAAAGTTATTTTGATCGTCAGTCACATCGGCCTGCCGATTTATCAATTTTCACAGAAATATACATAAAGAAATTTAAAAAAATAAAAAACACACTTATACACTTGTTCTAATTCGTCCAGTTATACATTTCACACTAACTAGCAAACGTGACGAGATTATTAAAGGAGTCCGCGACGATAAGTTCTCGTCGCTCGTAAACTGGAAATTGCATCTTTATTGCGCAAAGACATGCTCGTAAACACGATTAAAAGGGATTGGCACGAATCTCACCGAGATCTCGCGTTCTCATTGAAGGTCGGAAATTTCTCGAGTCTCTTTTAAACCAAAATACCGGAAGCGGAATTGTTACTTGAAGCACGATATATACAGTATAGTATACCCATCGATGTTGTAACGATTCTTCATTACTTCTCGCTCGTTCGTTCAACAAGGATAGGAATGATGGAATATTTTATAATAGACAAGAACATCGGTGTTTAGTTCGTGTCTCGCATAATAAAATTATTA
This sequence comes from Anoplolepis gracilipes, assembly GCF_047496725.1. Lineage (NCBI taxonomy): Eukaryota > Metazoa > Arthropoda > Insecta > Hymenoptera > Formicidae > Anoplolepis > Anoplolepis gracilipes. The sequence goes on from NC_132975.1 coordinate 13,207,251, forward strand.
ATTATATTTTTTCACGCGTGTGAGACAAGTTATAGATCGATTGTTATAACTCGCTGATGATGACTGAAGGATAGAACCGCTTCGAGGGGGGATTTGACGTAACACGTGTTGGCAGCCAGACTGTCGTCATCAAAAACGAATTAGCGAAATCTGGCTTTTGTTAACGCTTTTGACGGGAAGCGAAATAACTGTCGCGCGTAGACGCATTCGCGCGAAAGCCCAGTGTTTTCAATCTCGCGGCGAGCCGGCGTGAAACGGAATGCGTATTCGTGACATTTGAAGGGGTGGTCTTAAATTAAAACGGCAGTGGCGAGAGGAGGCTAAGCTGGCAGGGCATAAAAGAACGCGGCGATTGCCACATCGCTGTTTTTGGCAGCGGCTCTCCCTCCGGACGATCGATCTTCTGCTTCTTCTTCCACCTTCTCCTCCTTCTCCTCTTCTTTTATCTCGACAATATGTTCGATTGACCAATCACGAATCGATGTCTCGCTTGGCCGCGTGTTTTTCGGCGCCGAAATATTTTCGGAGTTGCGTCTCTTAGCGCCGTTTGATGAAAAATTTGTTTATACGACGCGACGACAGATGCATTAATAATCCCCTTTCCAAATCGATCGACGCCTCGGATTAATCTCATTGACAGCGGATAAAGTGTCCGAGACTTTAGATCATCCGTCAAGCGGAGAGAGAGGAGAGAGAGAGAGAGAGAGAGAGAGAGAGAGAGAGAGAGAGAGAGAGAGAGAGAGAGAGAGAGAGAGAGAGAGAGAGAGAGAGAGAGAGAGAGAGAGAGAGAGAGAGAGAGAGAGAGAGAGAGAGAGAGAGAGAGAGAGAGAGAGAGAGAGAGAGAGAGAGAGAGAGAGAGAGAGAGAGAGAGAGAGAGAGAGAGAGAGAGAGAGAGAGAGAGAGAGAGAGAGATTAGTTTACTAGACTTCATTTATTAACATGTGAATCTCGTAAACCTTAGGACGCTCTTTTCACAATGTTTATTTGTTGAAGATTAATTGATTATCATGTCGGGTGAAACGTATGTGAAGTAAAATGTCACTAAATATGTGTTAATTAATTCACGCTATATTTGCCGTCGAGAAACCGCTATGGCTCTCTGGCATGCGACAAAGTAGCGCCACATTGTCTGTCACAATACTTTTATCTCTAATTATATTCGACCTTGTAATGTACGAAGTAAATTGATTAAATATAACGAGAACGATCATTATAGAGTCTCGATTGCGTCAAAGAGAAGATTAGATATTGTATAAACATATGCTTGATACTTTCGTAATATATGTATGAACAAAAATATAATATTGCTGTGTAAATAACATGCGGTGAGTAACTCGGAAGAGATTTTTATAGCTTCTTTGACGACTATATAATAATTAGTACGTCTCGCGATTGTTGACTCTTTTCATGAAATGAGAGATATACTGCAAAGAATTAATTAAGAACGTCATTAAGAAATTCTTTCATACATGAGCCTTTTTTGCGAATTACATTTAATAATCGCGAAAACGTACGTGTCATCGCGAGAAAAATTCGCAATAAAAGATGCTACGCTGTATTAAAATACTGCGTCCAAATGTGTGATACATACAGACTTCTAGCTATTGTCTAGTACTATTCCACCACCATTCAACCATCTCTGTCTCGCTACACTTTATTATATATATCGCGCGCGGCTTTGACCGATCACTGCCGGTATTATTCCACTGGATGGAAAGACCTTGCTTCTTGCTAATACAGGTGACATCGTGGATTTTAGATGACGTATATCGTCTCGCGTAACGGATGAAGAATTTTTTTAACGTCGACGATAAGCACACACAATAAATACATATTCTATAGAAATAGAAAATGTTTAACTGTTTTCAAATATTTATTATGTATTACTATTCTCTCCACAAATACGTATACAAAAAATATGAATGTTAAAAAAGTAATTGTGTATATTAATTAAAATTTTAAAATTTTTCGTATATTAATTAAAATTTTATTTGAAATATTTGATTGATTTTACATGTCAAAAATAAATATTTTAGATATATGTATATTTCGTAAAAGGTCTCGAGTAATTAATTTCTATTATGATGAGAAGAATAAAATATTTGTGATTATTCTATTTTCACAAGTTTATATATAGTCATTCTCATTAATTTATATAACTTTTCTCTCTTAAATCTTTTGTTTACATTTCATTGAATTATATAATAAATTATTGCAGAGTGTCGAGCCAATTTGTCGAGACATTGGCAGGAAAATTGATATTTGTCATATTACGAGACTCTATACAATTATTTAAGACTTTTTCAATATATTTTTAGCTTGAGTTTTTTTCGAAAAGGAATTATTTTATATATCTTTTTTATACATTATTTTGAAAACGGTTGTTTAAAAATCACTTGTGCGATAAAAATTTTATATAGAAATTGAGAATTACATTCCGTTAAAATTGCCATTAACATAAAAATCGCAGCTATTAAAAAGAGATATATGTGTATGACAAGTTTAAGAAAAATATATACAACGCGATAAAATAGAAACTGTGTTTTTTAAAGATAAAAATTGCTGGTTAAACTTTTTCCAACATAAAATTATTTAAGATAACAGCATTAAAAAGATGACTTTTCTTTATTACATTATTTTATTGTTTGGGCAATTTTTACACAAATAAAGAATACATAAATACATATCTTTTTTTTTTTTTTTATCACAATTAAAATCGATACCTACGCGAGTTCTCTCTTTCTTTGTGAAAAACTATAATAAACTTGATATGTCTGAGGAAGAAGCGCATGACTCCCTTTTCTTCTCTCTTCGTTTTAAAAAGGAAAAAATGAAGCTAATAAGAAAATAATTGGCTTCGTCAGTAATATACTTACCACCATGTTGCTGAAACACGTGGCTAATAATATAATTTCCTTTCGGTGGACGCTGAACAATAGCCGCAATGCGCGCCATCACAAGCCTATTTCCTACTGTCAAAATTTATGACGCGACCGGAAGGAAAAATTCAAGGACGACGGCGACATCTAGGGAACGGGGGGGGGGGGAGGGGAGACACTATAGCATCACTATAGCGTAACGTTCGTAAATTATGCTGTCGTTACGTCGACGACGATTTATATGCCGTCGCGTTAAATAATCGCCAGGACGATCGCGAACGTGCACCAGCTCAAGGTCGTACATATGAGAAAACGCAAACATTCCCAAGCCGCCATTATTTTCTAAACACAACGCATTAATTAGAATTCCCTTTTTCTTAAAATATAATTACATATGTAACACTCTTCATCTTTGATATCGCCACAAAAAATAAAATGACAAATTATCTCTTTATTTTTTACATTATTATTATATGACTTCATCTATATAAACGAATTCACTATGTCAATATTAATTCAATTGATTAAATGTATACATTAAATATTATTTAGTACAAAGTGGAGAGATGATTAGATTTGCATGATATTTCCGAAAAGTCGAATTGAAAAAATTTGTATTTCAAGAGAGTATTTTAAGCAGGATCAATCGTTACAACATGTATACCTATATATAACTTTAATTGCGTACGAATCGTTAGAGAGTTTAATCTTGTTCTTGCGCGCGCGTGCAAAATAAATCGAGTTTTTCGATAACAATGCCGAATAATCTTTATAATAAAAATTCGTCGATCAATTTTGGGTCGAGTCCGCGTTATCGCTTAAGTTGAAAATCGCATCCGCTTATTTTCTTGATCGCACAGATAAAAAAACAAAAAAGTAATAACAAAAATAAAAAAATTTGTTTATTCTAAACATTCCTACGGTTTATTTAATTGTACTCTTTGATGTTGTATATATTAATTAATATATACAATAAAAAATAATTTTATTATTATTTTATTAATAATAATAATTAATTATAATGATTATTATATATCTACTATATAATTAAAATAAAATATTGTATATATAATTATTAAAGATTAAATTTATTAATTTTTATTTTCTGTTCTTTCTACTTTTTTTTTTTTAATAATTAGACTTTTGAAATTAAAAAAAATTGTTTAAATTCCTTAGCTTCCTAAGGTCCTTTTACATATGTTGTATATATGTATTATATATGTTTCATACATGTGCAGATGTTCGCTATCTTTTTTTATCTTTGTAATTATCAAAGAACGATAGACAAATGAGTTAATAAGTGTGCTTGCACTCTTTTATCGTCAGGCTATAGGCTATACATTTAACATAAACGTTAGCAACTTTTTTCTATTTTCATTTGATATACTATATAATTCGATATAATCTCCTACTCGCATTCTTTCCTTGATTCCGCGCGTGTTATCGAATGCGGATACGAGTCTGTTAATTTCTCTGAGGTTAATTGGATTTGGCGCGCGTTTAATCGCATCGCGAATTAGTCGCCTTCGCTTAAACGATGTATGGTATATATACTATGACCCACTAATCGCGAGGACCTTGGACGCGTTGGACTGCCACAGGTACGTTGTGCGCAATATTTCAATGTTCGAAGGTCGATCGGCGGCCGATCGATTATTAGCGCGAGTCAAGTGACACATGGTTACGCATCGCGCAGAAACGCGCCGTTTATTAGATGCCAATAGCAACTTTCCTTTTTAGCCGCCGCGCATTCGATACTTGGTTCTTACCTCATGCCTCGTTGGCGCAACAACTAACACGGTCAGCGTTATTGTATTGTGGAAGTGTATAATATCTTTTCATCATAGTACTTTGTATTATCTTTTCGTAGAATTTCTGATTTCTCTTAATTTTATCGGCATCAATTTTTTTCGCAGTTAATTTTATTTTTATTTAAAATAAAATATTATTTTCATTGTTGTATCGGAAAAAATGTGTATATATGTACATGTATGTAAATAGAGATTCCTCGGATGCTTTCAATCCACATAGTTTACTTTAAACTGTAATTAGAAACATAAACCGACACATATATGAACCTAAAGAGTAAAAGTATAATGAATTCTAAAGACATTTTTTAAAACATATATTTTCTTTTTTTTTAATTAAAATTGTTATTTAAAAAAATATAAATAATATTTTTATTAAAAAATATATAACTTTTTAATAAAATTAAGATGAAAAATTGCAACAAATATTTAAATAGAAGAACAATAATGACTATAATTGTATGATGACTAAGATTCATCGAAAATGATTTAAAATAAAAATACTAAATAATATTTTCTCTTTACTTGTCATTTTTGATTCATGGAAAGAATTTTTAAAAACTATCTTTTAAACTTAGACATCCAAAGGAATTGAGTTTTTTTTAAAGAAGTTGCTTCTTTATAACTTGAAAAAAGACACTGATGCGGAATGTCATTAAAAATATTACTTTAAATTTTCAAATGAGTTTGATTAATCGTATTTAAATTCTTTCGGTCATTATCACTTTGAAAAATAGTGATTCAAGAAAAACGTGTTGAAAATTTTGCAACGTAAACTTATAATGTACTGTGGTCTATAACATTATAATAAATATTTCAAATTTCTATTTAAAACTAATTAGTTTTCATTACATTAAATTAATAATAATAAAAAAATTCAATTTTTTGAAATTTCTTATAATCCTTTAATGATATCGAGATTTTGGACTACAAGTTCGACGTCGCCATCAAATCAAAGGAACGTTTGATTAATACTGGACAGCGCGTCGGTATCAATCTCGTTAAAATACGAGAGCGATATTACGCTACGAAATTACATAAGCAACAAGCAACAACATTCGCTACGATCGTTTTCATGAGATCGTTTTGTTAGTCCGGTCGCTCTCTGATAAGTGCGCGCTGATAAATCGATAATCGCATTTCAGGCTCACTGCATGATTGCGCGCAGCAATGTTACTCCGCCACGCTCGATAGAACTTCTCGATAGCGATATAGTTTCGTTGATGTTTATAACGCATTTTACTTTTCAACGTGTTTCCAATATGTTTTGCCTGAAAAAAAAACCTATTTTTGCAAAACAAAAATTAACACCATTCATGGTTAAAGAAACCGTATCTCTCGCACGTTTTCCAATATCTAATTTACCGCCGGCAAAATTGTTATCTAACATAATGTTACAAGTCGTATACTTGAAAACGTTGCGAGTTTGTTGCGATATTTTCACTGGGGAAGAACCGTTTATGCCGAATGTTTCCAACGTGTATCGCGCGTGTTCTCGGAAATGATATAAAACAAAAAAACAAGTTTGACCCTGTTTGTAGAATCGTCGCGTTATCGCTTTTGAAAAATGAATGACAACGATGTCGACTCGACAGCTCAACTAAAACATTTATCGCTTTCATCAAAACCTTTTCGTCAAGTATGAAAATAGCATCGCGATTATCATTTTTTCTCAATTACGAAATTTCACTCAAATACGAGATAAAGAACTGTTTATTTATATTTCAAAATTTATTTATGAATAAATATTGGAATTGTTTTAAATTTTGTGATTTTTATCTTTTATTGTGACATTATTTAATTATTTTAAAATTATAAACTTTAAGATTAGTTTTTATTATTTAATTATTTTAAAATTATGAACTTTAAGATTAGTTTTTATAATTTGTCAAACTAATAATTATTTAAAAGACGTATGATCTTTATATGGATTATCATTATTTATAATATTTTTTTCATTGATAAATTTCATATTATTTTATTTATTCTACGAATTACGATTAATGTCAATATTTGTTATTTCTCGTCGAATAAATTATGCTAAATATTATATGAACAATAAATAATATGAATATTTCATATTATTTATTAATGTATACATTATAAACATCATTACTTTTATACATTATTGATTTATATTTCTACATTATTTACGTTTGATGGTTTATTTCCTATAAAATTTATTAATTATATTTATACCATAAAGAATTATATTATGAATGAGAATGAAATTTTGGGATTTTAAAATTATAGTGTTTTCCATCGAAATATTTATTTATTTATTAATATTTGATTACATCAAAACCTCTAGTTTTTATACTCAACGAGTATATGAATGGCAAGAGAAGAGAGAGAGAAAGAGAGAGAGAGATATCTAAGGTTAGTAGAGAGAATACAAGTCGTGCGACCGGTCGTTATATCGTGGAACTCGTCGTTATGTTGCGGTACACGCGATTGCGCTGTTGCGTAATTCGCCTCGCGATTCGCGTGTCATGCGTGTATATGTATGTCTGTGTGTACGAGTGTGGTGGCTGTGCAAGAAGGTCTCGAGATGACCGTGGCCGAGCCGTGCTGGCCCGCCTGTGCGTGCACGAGGCACGTGCACGCATACGTTTTGCGCACAGCTGATTAATTTCGCGCCTTATGAGGCGCGTGTCGCGAAAAAAGTAAAATTCCTCGATTGAGCAAGGAAAGGAATAAGAAAGATTATATAAACGACCGTAGCTATATAAATGTATTGGAAAAGATAGAAAGACATTCGACGTTAAACAGTAAGACAAAATTTATATTATTTTTAGTAGCATGATTTGGATCGATACACGATGGTTTTATGCACAATCTACATTTATATTAGAATATATATAAAATTTATAATATGATAGTTTCATTTGTATATGTAGATAATCGATATATTTCTATTTTAGTCATAGAAAATAGGAGCAAATATGTTTGGAGAATCGTAAACTATTTTAATATCTACCTAAGACATTATACGAAACTATTTATATTGCTAAATAAATTTTTAAATTATATGTAATTGCCTTTTTTCTAATGTATAAATAATAATGTTTAAAAATATTTTTTTAAATCTACAAATATGTTTCAAAATATCAACAAAGTTATTTGTCCATTTCATTATTAACATGGATATACTTAATTGTTGTATTCTACCCAAAATTATTAAATATTCATCCATTAATATTTTATTTTATACACTGTTTTTATTTATATATTTAAAGTAATTAAATGATTTGTTCTCTTTAATTTATTTATTTGAAAATAAATAATTTAGAAAAGCAGAGATAATATATACTCTTCTTTCTTTTTCTTTTATTTTTAATGAATAAATAAAGCATTTTAAAATTTTTTACCGAGACATATATTAATTTTTATACATAAACTCGATTTAGCAATAGTACGTCAAAAAATAATACATATCCACTTACGAATGCTTTCTTTATTGCCTCCTTCGTTATTATGAAAAAAATATTATTTCCTCCAAATTGTAAATACACTTACATGCTGTATATGTTACAAGTTTGAAAGCATCGAAAAGTACAACTGATCAAACTGCTGGTCGCTAAATATTATATGAACAATGACATCTGTGTATGTATAAATATATTTCTTTTTCTTTTTTTTTTTTTTTTTTTAATTCTGACTCTGACCCACATCTATATTTCGGGGTTATTGTCCTCCTATAGAAAATTTAAAGCTATCGTCAAAACAAGTAAACGCTTCGCGGCGACGAGGCACGGCCGAGAAAACGTAACGAATGCTAGGAGACTTGTACACACGCGGTGGTCTCTTGTAAAATCTCGACGACTCGCGCGGCATCGTCGTCGCTATGGTAGGCGAGAAAATTCCGCGTCGTCATCTCGTAACAACGCGACTCAGCAACTTCCTACATCGCTTACTCGAAGAGGTGCAGCAAAAGACAATACGATGCACCGCGAAGCTTCGGAACCCGGGACCTTGAGCATGGGGACGGCTCGCTCTGTCGCGCTTGGCACGTCCCTGTGCCGAGCCGCAAACAGGAACACGACGATTATCCGTCAAATGAATGAAATCGAGTGAACCGACTCGGCTCGGCCGAGCGCTCGTGAAGCCGCTTATAGAATCCGCGCCTTCTCATGAATGGGGGGTCCAACGGCGGCAAAGCGTACTCACCGAAGCGTGGCTCGCGTTACGTCCGAATTACGCTCGCGCGTGTCTTAATAACGTCGCGTAGATGTTATCAACACGACCGCTTCCGAGCAAAATGTCCGGCGATGAACGTGAATGAGAGTAAAGTCGAACAAACGAATTTAACTTAATTTTATAATACGAGATATTAAATAATTATCATCAGTAATTATTAAATTCTTGCAATAACACACTCTTGATTTAGATATCAGTAATCTAATAATTTTTAAATTCTATTCCGCTCTTGTGTGCAGTATTTTATTAAGACTTTTAATTATATATAATATTAAACATTCTAAAATATTCCATAAAATATTTTGATGTAATATAAAAATGACCTATGCAAACGTAAAAAACCTTTGAAAAAAAATACCTCGCAGAAGAGCGAAGGAATTTAAAATTATTGGTGATATAATCATATTAGCGATGATATGATTGTTACTTATTTTATGAAATATCAAAAGTGTTACTGGAGGAATTTATAATAATTATTAATGAGGACAACAGAGATAGAAATTTAAATAGACTCTAGTATACTTCGCCTTCTCTCGTTCTATTCTTCTGGCTTGATTCAACGTTTATTATCGCGAAGGAACAAGTCCAAAGATCTCCCATAAATTCATATTGAAGGTTTGCGCCATGTTTTGTATAAGTGCACGCCACTTACCCGCGATACGATTACACGCTGTCGTTGTCGTCAGTCGGCCAGTCCTTACGATTCTTACGCAACGCGCGGATACGATTTCCGTTTGCGGCAGAAACGCCCTCTCCTCTCTCCCTCCCTCCCTTCCCCGCTACTCACTTGTACCCCTCCCGTTCCTCTCGTTGCGTATCGCGTTACGCAAGACGCAAAACAAGACGCGCTCGAATCTGCGCACCTTGCGACAATCCGGACGTTCCGAAACGATGCGTTTTCAGCTTGCGCTTACCCTGGAACTTTGTAGGACACTGCTGCGATCACGACGCGCATTTCCGGTCTTTCGCGATTCCTCAAAAACGTCCGTCCCTAATCTCGCGAATAAGCGATTTAACAGAGTCAGTTGTAGATATATGTTTTTTTTTTTTTTTTTTTTTTTTGTATTAAACGCAATTTGACGATGACAAATTTATTTGCGTGAAACTTTTGTTAATTTATGGCTTATCTTCGTAAATATAGTCTGATGGTATAAAGCTGTAAGATCGTAATTTCAAGGACGACGGTAACGTCGAGTCAATTGTCAATGCGAATTGTAACGCGTATGCGATTACGTTAGACATACTTTTCTTGCGAACGATAACACCGGCGCTGTATCAGTTGAATACGATTGCGTTTATCGGAACGGCAGAAACTTGGGACGACCGCGTGACATGACTCACGCCGCGTTTCGCGGCGACAACGCGACCAGCGATACCGATTCTCGAATTTTCCGCGACACGGCGACAAGAAAATTAACGATCTCGCGAATTAAGCGAGGCGAGCGAGAGGGAAGCGAGTGATTTAAGTCACCACGAGCGCGCAAATTTCTGTGGCATAAAAATCGCGACGCGAGAATTGCGCTGTCACGCATTTTACGACCGCGAATTATGGCCTCTTCATGTATATTATTATTATTCGGGCTGTGAACGTCTTATCTTCGTTCTTCGATTATTCATCGTGCGTGGAGTAAATTGTGGAAGATGTGGAAATATCGTGATTTTAATTTTAATTTTTAATCGTATTTTTGTTTTATTCAATTTTATTTATTTTTAATCTGATGTTTTTTTTCCTCTTATTGATATAATAGACTTTTCTGGATATTTTGTTAAATAAATATCTCCTTTCGACGCAAAAAGCACAGGAATGAGATTTCTCATATTCATAATTTATCTTGTATCGAGATCCATTCGCGTGTTTTGGTATGATAAGTATCTCGGTTTCGAATCGCTGATAATTTTTATTCATTTCCGGTGATAATTCTTATTCTCCAAAAATTCCGACACAAAGAAATATCAATCTCATAGGTTTTTCTTCTCTCTCTTTCGGCATTCATCGAGTATGTACAAATTCGAGCGTGCGAGGACGCAACTGTTTTCGCACGCAAATATTTGACGTTGTTGCATTCGCGCATGAGCACTTTTCCTTCCGCATTCCGGAATACTTTTTTTTTTTTTTTTTTTTTTTTTTTGTTTTCTTTCCCTTTCATTTCTCCGTTCGCAAGCCGAGCCGATTTTCCCCAATTTATTTCTGTCGCAAACGCGAGCCGGAAATGTGCATCGCGTTCGAATACGTTGATGAGTTTCTCTCGATGGTGCGACGCAGATCCTCTCGTTTGACCCGCGCGGACAAAATTGCAATATCGCGAGAGAGGACCGAGGCATCGGCTCGTTATTTTCCGCACGTATTTTTGCAAAAAAAAAAAAAAAAAAAATAACTGACACAGAAATATTTACTGCGACTTCGAAACTATATCAATAAGTCGAGAACTGTTATTAAATAAACAAGATAGTTCCGGCTTTAAAGAGAGAAAGAGAGAGAAAAAAAAACATAAATATTTCCTTATAATTTTGAAAATATAATTTACAAAAAGCATTTCTTACTGAAAGAAATAAAAGTCATTTGGATACTTTATTATCCAACATCTTCGGTAATTTGAATTATTTTTGTTTTATTAAATGATAATATTTTTTTTATCGTACGTATTAATAAAATCACAATTACATCAAGATAAATTTACAACATCATCATTCGAAATCATTAAATTTTTTGGAGAGTCGAATGCACTGGAAGAAATTTTATCGCACGTTCTCGATTTATTCTTGCGCGAGAAATCGTTTCTTTTTTTGCCGATACAACTTTGCGCTACATATATACATATACAGTCGGTGCGGAAGTACGATAAGGTAGCAGTAACGGTGGCAACAAATGGCAGGCATTGTCGCGGAGTTGGAGAGAGGGGTTGGGGGATGGGAGGGGAAGCCGTTAAACACGATATATACAATACTTTCCTCTTCCTGACGATGGACAGCGCGGTCCTTCATTTGACGCGCGCGTGTCGGCACCTTTAACCCTTTCAATTGCTCCTGGTGAAAATTCGCAGACACGCGTTGCAAGTGCAATGTTCACTTGACGACGAAATTACTCGGTGATTTCGGACCGAAAAGGGGAAAGAGAAAACGCCACCGATTGTGCGCATTCCCACACGCTCTTTATCTTGTTACGCGCTCGAGATAGTTGCACTGATGAACGTCTGAGAATTGCAGTTTTATCGCTCGTAATTGATAAAGTACTTCAATTTCTCGAGGTGTCGCGACATTCTCGTCCTCTTCACCGTATCGCCGAATTAATTTTATCAAGCAACATGCGAGGTATTGATTAAATCCTGCAGCTTAATTCTGCTGCTAATTATTCTCTCCTTTCCGAAACGCCACACTCGCTGTTAATTTCTTACTTTGCGGGGCCACGATATCACGTCGAAATACATCTAAAATTAGTCTCGGCAAAACGCACCGCCGTTTGCTTCCTCCCGAACTCTGAACCTTGTACTCCGCTTACGCGTGCATTGTCGGGGCGGCAGCGAAACTACCAGAAGCGCACACGCACCGGATGTCTCGTGTTGACAGACAGACAGAGAGAGAGAGAGAGAGAGAGAGAGAGAGAAAGAGAAAACGACTCTCGGGGAGGGAGGAGAGGCGTCAAATTTTTATCGCGTCGAACGAATCGTCTCATTCGACGACGTCTCACGAACGACATCGCGAATAGATAAATCCGGAGAGTGTCGCTTTCGCGAGGTATCATTGTCCCTCGCGGAGGTGAACAAAAGGCAGGACATCCGCGGTGAATTGGCGCGCACGAGCGACGCGAATTAACGCTCGTGCGCGCGGTACAAAGGCGGCGGAACGATTCTACAATTGCTTCCGCG